>NW_023494792.1:2537010-2596786 GCF_904425465.1 Colossoma macropomum | reverse complement strand
CATTCACAACACCACTTGCACACATACAGTCATTACACACAACACATCCACACACAGTGCTGAATTGACGAGACTGAAAAAAGAGAGCATCTCTCTCTCTCTCTCTCTCTCTCTCTCTCTCACACACACACACACACACACACACACACTATGCTAAATTAACCCATCACCACTGCTCCTTGTGTAATTACTGTCTGTGGTAATTAGCACAGAGTGGAGTGTGTGTGTTCTGCTAAGAAGGAGACAATGAGAGAAAATGATCAATAAACATTAAATGAAATCATGCTACAATTCTTCGTATTTTTATTATTATTAGTAGTAATAATAGTATAAATGGCTAAAATACTGATGATTATTAAGCCATCAGATCATCAGAGTCCTATTAATCAATATATGTGCACAGACTTTGGGTTTATGACTGTGGGTGTGGGTTGAGCGGTGCAACAGAGGCTGTGGCTTTCATACACATCACCCACATCACGTACCGGTAAACCACAGTCACATTACCTACCGGTTAATTACGGTTACATCACCTACCGGTAAACCACAGTTACATCACCTACCGGTTAATTACGGTTACATCACCTACCGGTAAACCACAGTTACATCACCTACCGGTTAATTACGGTTACATCACCTACCGGTAAACCACAGTTACATCACCTACCGGTTAATTACGGTTACATCACCTACCGGTAAACCACAGTTACATCACCTACCGGTTAATTACAGTTACATCACCTACCGGTAAACCACAGTTACATCACCTACCGGTTAATTACGGTTACATCACCTACCGGTAAACCACAGTTACATCATCTACCGGTTAATTACGGTTACATCACCTACCGGTAAAGCACAGTTACATCATCTACCGGTTAATTACGGTTACATCACCTACCGGTAAACCACAGTTACATCACCTACCAGTTAATCACAGTTACATCACCTAGCGGTAAACCACAGTTACATGATCTACCGGTAAACCACAGTTACATCACCTACCTTTAAACCACAGTTACATCACCTACCTTTAAACCACAGTTACATCACCTACCTTTAAACCACAGTTACATCACCTACCTTTAAACCACAGTTACATCACCTACCGGTTAATTACGGTTACATCGCCTAGCGGTAAACCACAGTTACATCACCTACTGGTTAATTACGGTCACAACGCCTACTGGTAAACCACAGTTACATCATCTACCGGTTAATTACGGTTACATCATCTACCGGTTATTTACGATCACATCGCCTACCAGTAAACTACAGCTACATCACCTACTGGTAAACCACAGTTACATCACCTACTGGTAAACCACAGTTACATCATCTACCGGTTAATTACGGTCACATCGCCTACCGGTAAACCACAGTTACATCATCTACCGGTTACTTATGGTCACATCGCCTACCGGTAAACTACAGTTACATCACCTACTGGTAAACTACAGTTACATCACCTACTGGTAAACCACAGTTACATCATCTACCGGTTAATTATAGTCACATCGCCTACCGGTAAACTACAGTTACATCACCTACTGGTAAACTACAGTTACATCACCTACCGGTAAACCACAGTTACATCACCTACTGGTAAACCACAGTTACATCACCTACTGGTAAACCACAGTTACATCATCTACCGGTTAATTACAGTCACATCGCCTACCGGTAAACCACAGTTGCATCATCTACCGGTTAATTACGGTCACATCGCCTACCGGTAAACCACAGTTACATCACCTATGGTAAACCACAGTTACATTACCTACTGGTTAATTACAGTTACATCACCTACTGGTAAACCACAGTTACATCATCTACCGGTTAATTACAGTTACATCACCTACTGGTAAACCACAGTTACATCACCTACCGGTTAATTACAGTCACATCGCCTACCGGTAAACCACAGTTACATCACCTACTGGTTAATTACGGTCACATCGCCTACCAGTAAACCACAGTTACATCACCTACCGGTAAACCACAGTTACATCATCTACCGGTTAATTACGGTTACATCGCCTACCGGTAAACCACAGTTACATCACCTACTGGTAAACTACAGTTACATCACCTACTGGTAAACCACAGTTACATCATCTACCGGTTAATTATAGTTACATCGCCTACCGGTAAACTACAGTTACATCACCTACTGGTAAACTACAGTTACATCACCTACCGGTAAACCACAGTTACATCACCTACTGGTAAACCACAGTTACATCACCTACCGGTTAATTACGCTTACATCGCCTACCGGTAAACCACAGTTACATCACCTACTGGTAAACCACAGTTACATCACCTACTGGTAAACCACAGTTACATCACCTACTGGTAAACCACAGTTACATCATCTACCGGTTAATTACAGTTACATCACCTACTGGTAAACCACAGTTACATCATCTACCGGTTAATTACAGTCACATCGCCTACCAGTAAACCACAGTTACATCACCTACCGGTAAACCACAGTTACATCACCTACTGGTAAACCACAGTTACATCATCTACCGGTTAATTACAGTTACATCACCTACTGGTAAACCACAGTTACATCATCTACCGGTTAATTACAGTTACATCACCTACCGGTAAACCACAGTTACATCACCTACCAGTTAATTACGGTCACATCGCCTACCAGTAAACCACAGTTACATCACCTACCGGTAAACCACAGTTACATCATCTACCGGTTAATTATAGTCACATCGCCTACCGGTAAACTACAGTTACATCACCTACCGGTAAACTACAGTTACATTACCTACCATTTAATTACAGTTACATCGCCTACTGATAAACTGCAGTTACATTATCTACTAGTTAATTACAGGTACATCACCTACCTGTAAACTACAGTTATAACGCCCACCCTTTAACTACAATTACATCACCTACCGGTAAACCGCAGTTACATTACCTACTGGTTAATTATAGTTACATCACCTACCCGTAAACCACAGTTACACCCTTCACTGGAACTAAGGGGACAAAAAACCCTGAAAAACAGCCCCAGCTCATTATCCCTCCTCCATCAAACTTTACTGTTAGCACTATGCATTCCAGTAGGTGGCGTTCTCCTGGGATTAGTCATCCAGATAGTAAAGTGTGATTCACCACTCCAGAGAACATTTCCACTGCTCCAGAATCCATGTTTAATGTCTCTGAACCCTTCAGTACGACCCATTCTACTGCTAGTGTTTGTCTATGGAGACTGCATGGCTAAAGATTACAGGCTTTATACCCCTATTAGCAATGAGCATGACTAAAACATCTGAAGTTGATACTAAGTAGGGTGTCCACATACTTTTGGCCATATAGTATATTTATATGTACAGGTAAAGTACAGTTATATTACATTGCTATTGGAATCATCCTCTCATGGATGTGCAACACTTTTAATCAGTCATGTGGTAAAGTAACTGTTGGGTCCTAGCTGGTTACCAGTAGCAAGCAGTTTCCATCTCTGCACAATTGAAAAATTTTGATGAAGTTCAAAATATCCTATTTATGAAAGTTATTCAACAGGGCCAGACATCACAGTTTTTGGTGGCCTGTCCTTGGCTAGAGCTTTCCCTGGAAATGTCTCGATTTTTCAATTTGGATTAAAAATACATCAGAAAATCCTAAGAAAGACCAGCAGAGCAAAAGAGAGAAAAATACTGCACCTAGTTTAAGAGAATACTGCTGTGTAAAACTCCACCGGAGGCAAGCGTCAATTGAGTCCACAACATCACCACAAATGCCTTTTTTTAAAGACTTAGTGACTTTTGAGACCTTTTTTACTGAGCATCTTTATTTCTAAAAAGCGACAAATGACAAATGTAGTGAGGCATAGGACGTCTCTGGCTTGTCTCTAGAATTTCTGTAATATAGTTTTAGTGTTTCTGTAATTGTTGGTGGGGTACTGTATGATTTTCTGACACAGTTTATAAAGTTACTTAGTTAGTTCCCAGGTTTTTCAGTCAGCCTGCACCATAGTTTATTACCATGATCAAAAAACATGAAACTGGAACTGTCCCACCTTTTCTATTTCATAGATAAAAACATTGAATATTTTAATGATATAGTAGGAATGTCCCCGGTTTTCATTTCAGAAATCTGCTCATCTTATTCAAGAATGTATTTTGAATCAGTTAGCAAGTAAATAAGATATCCTCTTGTATTTGCTGATGGCATTCCACTCTGCCCATCACTGGTCTGTATTTGCTGTGGCATGACTTTGACCACCTCTGTACATCACACTAGAAAAAGTCTGTGGTTGGTCATTTTGCATGTCAGTCAAAGAAGTGGTGTATTGGTGTTCATGTCAGTCAACCTAATCCTGTGAAATTATATATTGGCTATACTGAGTACTGAATCTTACTTAACTTGATGGCGATTTCACGTAGTCTTATACAGCCTGCAGCTTATAGTGGAACTGGTGTCATCTTATGTGGTATTTTCACTCTAATTAAGTACTTTGTTTTTTGTTTTTAGTATTTAAAACTGCTTTCTGCACCATTCTGCATTTTCACTACTTATTATTTCACTGCATATTTTATTACTAAACTCAGGCACTGTCCTCCACTAGTTGACAGCTGCCCACAGACCCCACTTGTGGTATTTATTAGTCACGGACAAGTCTATACAAACCCTAGAGAGGTACATGGTGATTTGACACATTGGGATGCTGATGATGCTGATGCACATTGGGATGCTGAAGGTTTGCACTGGGAGCTTTTGGCAGAGGATATTAAAGTGTTTCTATGAGTGTGTAAAACACAGGTCAGGATGTAAACTCACTATAGTATGGCATCGAGCGGTCAATCAGCATCCATTCAGTCTAGACAGCAAAAGTGTGCGAGTATGTGTGTGTGTGCGCATTTACATGTGATAGTGTGTGAGGAAGAGGCGAGACCAGGAAGCATTCTGTAAAATGTGGCACATTCTTCATTAGCGTATAACACAGCCTGGTGGGAGCCAGTGGACTGACCTCAGCATTACACAAAATAGGAAAAACTACTAACCAACTCATTGGCTGGTAACTTTCAGTAATACACTCTCAATAACTCTCAGTAACGCTTGATATCACTCTGTAACTCTCAGTAACGCACAATATCACTCTGTAACTCTCAGTAACGCTCAATATCACTCTGTAACTCTTAGTAACGCTCTATATCACTCTGTAACTCTCAGTAAAGCTCGATATCACTCTGTAACTCTCAGTAAAGCTCGATATCACTCTGTAACTCTCAGTAACGCTCGATATCACTCTGTAACTCTCAGTAAAGCTCGATATCACTCTGTAACTCTCAGTAAAGCTCGATATCACTCTGTAACTCTCAGTAACGCTCAATATCACTCTGTAACTCTCAGTAACGCTCGATATCACTGTAACTCTCAGTAACGCTCGATATCACTCTGTAACTCTCAGTACCGCTCGATATCACTCTGTAACTCTCAGTAAAGCTCGATATCACTCTGTAACTCTCAGTAACGCTCGATATCACTCTGTAACTCTCAGTAAAGCTCGATATCACTCTGTAACTCTCAGTAACGCTCGATATCACTCTGTAACTCTCAGTAAAGCTCGATATCACTCTGTAACTCTCAGTGATGCTCAATATCACTCTGTAACTCTCAGTAACATTCGATATCACTGTAACTCTCAGTAACGCTTCATAACACTAACTCTCAGTAACGCTCGATATCACTCTGTAACTCTCAGTAACACTTGATATCACTCTGTAACTCTCAGTAACACTTGATATCACTCTGTAACTCAGTAACATTCGATATCACTGTAACTCTCAGTAACGCTCGATATCACTCTGTAACTCTCAGTAACACTCGATATCACTCTGTAACTCTCAGTAACACTCGATATCACTCTGTAACTCTCAGTAACACTCAATATCACTGTAACTCTCAGTAACACTCAATATCACTCTGTAACTCTCAGTAACACTCAATATCACTGTAACTCTCAGTAACGCTCAATATCACTGTAACTCTCAGTAACGCTCAATATCACTGTAACTCTCAGTAACACTCAATATCACTGTAACTCTCAGTAACGCTCAATATCACTGTAACTCTCAGTAACACTTCATAACACTGTAACTCTCAGTAACGCTCGATATCACTCTGTAACTCTCAGTAACACTCGATATCACTCTGTAACTCTCAGTAACGCTCAATATCACTGTAACTCTCAGTAACACTTTATAACACTGTAACTCTCAGTAATGCTCGATATCACTGTAACTCTCAGTAACACTTCATAACACTGTAACTCTCAGTAACACTCAATATCACTGTAACTCTCAGTAACACTTCATAACACTGTAACTCAGTAACACTTCATAACACTGTAACTCTAAGCCTCTGCTGAATGCAGATATTTGTCTAAGATTATTTTCTTGTCGGCCCAACTTAAATGTTCCACCTACAAATGCATTCTTTTATAGCTCCTGTGTTTTAGATACCTAATGAGAAAGTGTAGCTGTCATGAAGGAGCGGGCAGAGCAGACGAGGCGACTCAACACTTTTGTGAACTTTATTAATTAGAGTCCAACTTCTAAAGCTTTAAAAAAGCACTATTAAACTCAATATCTACTACAAATGATTGCCTGTCAACTATGGATATTTTGTATCTACCATAAAGTATTAAATAACTAAGAATTGTTCTAAAGTGCTGCCAAACCTTTGACAGCAGAATATAATTTATAATAACACTAAAATGTCTCATAAGCTAATAAAGTTAATACATGGTACAGTATCTGGTACCCAGCGGTCAGTGGGAGCACAGCTGGACCACTGAAGGCTCTGAACTAATGCAGTCAGACAGGCATGCTCTCTGTGTGAACGAACCTCTGTGAAGTGTTTTTCCCATCATGCAGTGGTGTGTAATTATCCGCCCCCTCACTGTCTCAGTGCAGAGGAGAGCGCGTCCTTCAGGTCATTAGCAACACTCTAACATGGTCAAGAGCCTGAGCTCAGTCAGGTCTTCCTCTATCTGGATCTGTTGCTTTAAAAAGGAGTTTCTGTGATTTTTCAAAACTTCTGCATAATTAAGTAGTTGAGACATAAACAGTCATTCAGAGTGGTTTGGTGTGAAACGCTCTGTTCTCTGAGTCAGAACTGTTCACAGTGGTGGTGATAGGAACCAGACGTCCACCTATAAAAGCTCCCTCACAGAAAGATATTACAGGAAATGGTTATGAATTCACTTTGACATGTTTCTTTTTCTTTTCAGTCTCTTTTGTTTCACCCTTTGCACTGTAAAGGACTTTGAGCTGCATTTGAAATACATGAACATGAATATTCCTATGGTAAATTATTACAAACTTTTGAAAGCTATTCAACATGATGCAGAATCTGATATTTATTTCTGTTACTCACTCAGATGCTGCTCATTAGTGACCTCCATCTCTCTGAGTTGAAGATCTTCAGTGGTTTCAGCCTCGGCCTCAGTGTCTTTCACCTTTGGCACATGCTGCCCAGCTGTTACATGAGGACATATCAACAGCTGTCCGAATTCATCATTCTGATTTTATCCGATTTGATCTGTCACTCACCATGCAGCTGGTCACTGATCTCTTTAACTGCTTCAAACTCAGTTTTAGCTCCGGTCAGCCTTTTCACCTCATTTCCTGGAGCAACCAATATTTTCCTGAATAACTTGATATCTTGCTTGTAAATGCCTTGATTCGCTGTCCAAAAAAAAAAACAAATCTCTTAATTTTTAGTTTTCTACTTTATTTGACTGGACCAAAGGGAGTATTAACAGTGCATATTAAATATGCTTTAAAACCACTTTGAATAAAGGCTGTTTTATTTTATCTTGCACTGAAAGTGAAGAATCCTCCTGTAAAGTTGTCATCTTGGAGTTACTTGTTTTCCTTTGGACAGTGACGATATGCAACTTTGAACTGGTTTTTATTCAGAGACTAATAAGAATAATATAGCATTTAATCAGCTGTTTAATGCTCATTATATTGCTGCAATTTCTTAGAATAAGCTAAATGTAAGTGCGTTTTGCCTCGAGCAGCGAAAAGTGTAGACCAAGCTGTCAGTACTAATATTACCAGGAATAATGTACTATATTATCACCATGAATTTCTGCTTTAATATGATCTAAACTTCCTTAGTTCACTCACCCAGAGGTTTCTCCATAGTCTCCACCAGGTTAATGTTCATATGCTCTCTGATGGCTTCATCCTCAGCTTCATCATCTCATTATCCACTTTCGTATCAGTAAACACTCAGTTTTCCAGCAGGGTCATTTTCATCATACCTAGAAGAGTGTTGTTTGTTTCAGAGTCTCCCAGCAGAGCTCCCATCGGCTCTTTAATGGCCTCAGCTTCAGACTCATCATTATTTTTACTGTTTCTACTGCTGTGAAAACCAATTATCCAATTGAAGTCATTAATGGTGTCAGCCTCAGCTTCAGCGTTCATCTCCTTGAGCATCAGCTTTCCTGTTTTAGCATTAATAAACATGAACAGTCTATTTGTCACTATGATGTCTACGTGGGCTACGTGTGTGTCGTAATGTAACATGTGAAGTCAAGTCAATGTTTAGTTATATGGTGCTTTTTACAACAGTGTTGTCACAAAGCAGCTTTACAGAAAAGTCCAGGTCTGAGCCCCCATGAGTGTCACCAGTGGCAAGGAAAAACTCTTGAGAGGAACTAAGACTCAAAAGGAGAACCCATCCTCCTCTGGTCCACACCAGATAGCAAACAACAGCAGCAGAGAATGAGGTTTGATCACTAGTATAACATACAGAAAAAGAGGAAAAGCAGGAGAAGTAATGTATATGATTTAAAAATGCAGCATCATCATCAGAACTTCCAGAACTCCCACAGCAGTGTGGACAGTGGCAGTTGCTGTCACCAGGCTGTCATGCTGCTCTGCAGGCAGGTCTTCTCCACTGGCTGCTGTCCAGGTGTCCTCACTGCCAGCCGGCATCCTCCTGTCAAGCTGCCTTTTCTTCTCCGCAATCCGCCTTTGAGTTTGTTGAAGTGCCATTCCTTTCCAGGCTGCTAGGGTGTGCTATGCCGCTTCTAACATCAAATGTAACTTCTTACCAGGAGCGTGGTGCCTCCCATGAGCCTTTGCGCACATGGCCATGCCAAGTTTTCATTATATCATTGATTTAAGATCAACATCTTCAGTGATGTTGAGGTTCTCCAACAGTGGAGTTCCCGTGTTCTCTAGTGTCGCAGCGTTCTCCAGTGTTCTCACAGTGACATTCTTCGAGGTGTTGCACACAAGGCCCACTCACAGGACCAGAACACCACTTTCTTTGGCTTTCATGTTCTTTTTGAGCAGCTTCCATTTCCTCTTTTCTCCCTGCTGCTCCACTCTTTTGTTCTTTTTAATCTCCACTCTGCCTCTCCTGAGTTTCTACCCCATTGTGTCTTCATGGCCATCCCAGTGGCCTCTGCAGCCCCAGAGGCAACTCATTTTAGCTGCTGTCCTCCTCAGTGCCTTCACAGAGACTGAACTGAAACGACAGTGTGCACAGAACACACCTGCAGCTATACCATTATGACATCAGAGGGCCTGGCCCTTGATCCGTTATGACATCAGACGGTCTGGCCTTTGATCCATTACAATATCAGACAGCCTGGCCTTTGATCCGTTATGACATCAGAGGGCCTGGCCCTTGATCCATTATGACATCAGACGGCCTGGCCTTTGATCCGTTATAACATCAGAAGGCATTGTCTTTGATCCGTTATGACATCAGAGGGCCTGGCCTTTGATCCATTATGACATCAGAAGGCCTGGCCTTTGGTCCATTATGACATCAGAGCAGAATTTCAGCAGAAATTCAACAATATTCTATATTCTGTTAGTGCTGAACAATACAGCAGTGTAAATATAGTCTGACTGTAAGATTTCCAGCCTTCCAGAATGCACAGATGAAATTACTGTGCAATTTTTCACGATTCTTCCATGTTAAATCTTGTATACTGTGAACTGTATTGTGTATTATTTACTGTATATGTATTATATTGTATTGTATATTTATATGTGTTATGTTACAACAGAGTTGAATTACATCTTGTTGCACTGGATACAATTAATCCCTCAATCAATTAATCAATCAATCTAAATGAAATGAGTCTGAATAAAATAAAATGCCAATGTGGCAAAATAAATCAAAGTGTGTAATACATTCTGTGGAGGCTACTTATGAATTTTCTAGTTATTTATATTTAACAAATTCTATGGACCACAAATGCATTTTTCTCATAGACAGCAATACTACTGTTACTGTACTACCAGAGTTGTTTTTATTTTTTCCTGTGTGTGTTAATGCTGTGCTTTTATAACTGGTTAACTGCAGGGAAGGCAAAAAAAGTATTTCAGCTAAACGTCATGTATGGCTGGAGGCTTACTCCTTTAGACGATAATTTTGGTGTTAAGAGGCTAAAAAAAATAAGTAGCACAAAAATTTAGCAACAAGCAGATGAATACGTCTGAAAACATTTTACTATTCAATTCAAATACTAATCAATAACGTGGCGTCGACATAGAAGAAGACACAGAAAACATAGCACATATGGGCGAATGCTCCTTTATTTTGAACAGGCATTTTAAGAGGCAGCAAGAAATGCCCAGACCAACCCGAAATTATGGAGAAATAACCTTACTTGGACACAGCTACTCTACACACAACACAAGGACACTAGTAACGTCAACAACAACAGCAGAAGCAGTGCCTTTATAATCTGAGACCATGGCACCTTCCGAGAGACGCTTTGCATGGCCACACATTCTAAGTTCCCCATGGCAGTGCAGCCTTTTTTGGAGGCCACAATAATAAAAGTGCTCAGCCATGGAAACCCATATCAAACTCCCTACACAAGAGTTCTTGTGCTGATGTTGCTTTCAGAGTCTGTTTGGAACTCTGTAGTGAGTGATGTAACAGAGGAGAGGCAGTGTTGATGTGCTACACGCCGTGTGTGAAATACCCTCTGGTATTCAGGGGTCCCATGTTGGCTCGCTAATACAGTGTTGGCTGGCTGCTCACTCACCATAGCAGCACTGAGTCTAGCTTCAGTTCACTCTTTCCACCAGTCTCTTGGGAAAACTGGGCAAATGTTCAGATTAACAAATATGCTGCAGCATATTGTAAAGTTTCCCAGAGGTGTCCTGGGATTAATTAGGGCTGCTAGGCTATGAAGGATAAACTGGGTGAATCAGTTTGTTACAGCGCCACCCTGAGGCAGAGCAGTGCTGCAGCTCTAGTTAGTCAAGAATACCAAAGACAGAAGCTCACTGACTGTGGGTAGAGCAGCTAAACAATGACAGCATAACATCATAATTAGTTTATTTTCAGATTTCTATTTCCAAACTTTTGATTTTGAAACATTCAGGGGGTCCAAGAGGTTAAATAGGGTTTCCTGGACCCCCCAGGACCCCCTGTATTTCACACCTTGGCTACAAGCTTCAGCACTCGTCTGACCTGCTGTCAGTTTGCATTGTTTATCGCTTTGATTGAGCTGTTGTTGCTTCCATTTCACAGTAATAGCACTTACAGTTGACTGGGGCAGATCTAGCAGGACAGACATTTCACAAACTGACATTGTATATACCTGTTAGCAATGGGTGTGGCTGAAACACCTGAACTCAATAATAAAGAGGGCTGTCCACATACTTTTGGCCATGTAGTGTGTGTGGCGCAACAGAACTGAAAGGATTTTTCACACAGTTCCTATTAGAGTTCCTGTACTTTGTCATTCACCCATTAAATACCCCTTAAACTGGACAGATTAATACTTGAAGAATGAAACAGGCCCATAAAGTAAGATTCCTCTTCCGTCTGCTTCAGGCCGCAAGGGCAGCAGTGTTGGAGTGTTTCTCCAGCGTTAACACCAACGGAGCCTAAAAGAAAATCGATACAGCTGAGCTGATAAACATTAGCTGAGGGCCAGAGAGAAGAGAAGTGGCTATTTCATAGATTCTATCTCAAACTAAACCCATAAATACATCACTCTCCATCTACACCAACTCTGTGTGTGTATATGAGGAAGAACCTGATGAGCGCTTGGCCTCCTAAGCCTATCAGCTTTCTGAATGAAGAGTGATGTCCTAATCTGTCATAGCGAATCGTTTGATTTATCTGTGTGCTGACTGTGGCCATGTGCTAACACTCTGGCATGATATACCAAGACAGATTTAACCTGCATCTCCAAATTAGGGTGGGAATCTCTAGAGGACCCTCAATACTGTGTTATTATGATACTTTAACCAGGATATGATGAATGAAATGCTAATTTTTATGATTTACAAGCTGCAAATTGTGTCTACAAAAGAACACTTGCTCTGTTTTATTTAATAAAGTTTAGACTTTGTTTATCTTAATTTTCTATAGAAGCAAAGCATAATGTTGTCCACTATATTATCCAATCCAATTCATTCCAAACCTGAAGAAAGACTTCTCAGCACCACCAGAGAAGATGTACTTAAAAGGTAAGTTCTAGATAATTAAATGGTTAAGATGTAAACAGAGTCATTCAGAGTGGTTTGGTGTGAAATGCTCTATTCTGGAGTCAGAGCTGTTCACAGTGGTGGTGATAGGAACCAGACGTCCACCTCTGAAAGCCCCCTTACAGAAAGTTACTACATGAAATGGTTATGAATTCACTGCCTGATGACTGAGACACTGTTTTATGATAGTTTTGAGAACTTAAACTCCATTCATGGTGGAGGGATACATGCAGGGCGCTGTGAGGCAAAATAGTCCCCAAAGGTAACTTATTATTTCAGATTTTCCACTGTTTTCCTTCATCAACATTCCATATACACTCAGAAGACTCGTGTAGGTTCACTGGTGGTTCTGGATAGTAAATAAAATGTCTATATCTGTGTTGTAGTCATGGCGACCCCTGGTTCCTATCACCACCACTGTAAAGACATCTGAACCATTTCACACCAAACCACTCTAAATCACTCTGTTTACATCTCACACACTGAGTTATGGAGGAATTTTGAAAAATTTGTGAAATTCCCATTTAAGGGAAAGTATGAGTTCTGTGTCAAAATCTTAAAAATTTATCTAGCTAAGAGTTTCTGAGCACAGTTAGCACATTGAGATTGTAAAATGCAAATTCTGTATTTCATTTTTTGTTTGGACTGCTCGTTAGTGATGGCCGTTATGAAGCTTTTCGAAGCATCGGAAAATGGTTCAGTGTTTTGAAGCATATGACACCTGGCTCCATCTGCTGCCATCTACTCTCCAGTTCAATTTCCTACAACGACTGTCTCCTATTGATTGTCATATATTTCCATTAAAGCTTGTTCACACAAAAAAACTTATTACAACACAAATGTGTTAATTTGATATTTTGAACAAGAAATAAATATACCACGGATATATGATTTTCCATCTTTTAACTATGGACAAAAAATGTATTAAAAATAACTTTATTTGTCTATTACATTAGTATTTGGTCACATATCATACATCTCACTTTATTTTGGCTTTCTAAATGAAAGTGATCCCATACTTGAGCCCTGGGTCTCTTTCTTGAGCCAGATCTGTGTAAAGGAACAATCTCTGTGATGTTTTCTGTCCATGTAAGTGTCACTCAGTCTTTCTTACGGAAACCCTTGAGTTTGTTTGTTTTTTTTTCCACACTTTTGAACTTCCTCTGGGTAAGTGGGCACAAATGGGTTCAGACACAAAAATAGGCCAATTATAGATGTTTTTATGTATGGATTAGTGTACAAACAATTCAGGAATACGGTTTAAAATATTTTAAATATGACAACTGAAAACAACAAAAACGGTTTGCCGTTTACCAGTTAACCCCATGGAAGAAGCCTGAGGTATTTCAGTGACGTGATGGAGCTTTGTTGGCCATTATCACGTGACTTCAGTGTTTGAAGCGAGGCACCGAATCATTGTATCGATGCAGTTTGCAACACAGAGTGTCGACACTGATGCTTGATATCAGAGCATTGAATCAGTGTTGACACTTCGTGTTGCGAAAGTTCACTGTTACACCATCAGTATGCAGGTTAACGTCATGTAGCTAACATGATTTAGACATTAGCAGCTACATTAGGCTCTATTTTGTCTCACTAACTGTATGAATAGCTGCCTTTCCAGTTAGCTGGGGTTTAACACAGACAGCCTTTTATAACATATGTTTAATGTGTGCTTTACATTAATCAGTGAGGACAGAGATGCAAGAGAGAGAGAGAGAGAGAGAGAGAGAGAGAGAGGAGAGAGAGAAATGAAATCAATTTGAAACCATCACTTCATTTAGTGTAGGTTTTAATATGTATTTTCAGCTCAAAATAATTTAATAGTTTAATTATTATTATTATTATTATTATTATTATTATTATTATTATAACAACTTGTTTATCTTGAGGGAACAAGATAATTAACTTGTTATCTCAGAAAAACAGTCCAGAAAATTATTACTACCTTATGGCATCTCTGGACTTCCATAGTTTATTGATATTGTTTTATTTTATTTTTAGCCTATATTTAACCAGCGTAAATCACATTGAGATTAAAAATCTGAACATACAGTCCACAGTATAGTACATGTATATACCATGTTTATAAGCAGTGTAGTACACTCTATAGATTATTTGGTAACACTTTACTGTAGGGTATGGTTCATAAGGCTACATGATATCTACATAAGCTTGCATTGATGACTGACATAAACCTAGATAAATGTTCCTAAATGCCTATTCCAACAGACATCATTTGCTATGAAGGTTGTATTTGCCAATTTTGATCAAAGTTAGCTAAAGTAGCCTTTATGACAGATGATGCCTATTGGAATAAGCATTTATTAACATTTATATAGGGTTATGTCAGTTGTCATGGCAAGCTTATGTGCATGTCATGTAGCTTTATGAACTGTGCCCTACAGTAAAGTGTTACCAATTATTAACTATAGTATGAACAGATTGTGCTTTACGTCCACAGTTTCATGGCGCTGTGTTGTATTGAATTTTTCCTGCAGTCCAAGGGGGGTAAAGGAGCGTATTCATTTCAGCTGCTGCTGCCGTGGATGTGAGAAACAGTACATCTCAATCGGGTCCCAGCGGAGAGGCTGACGGCTCAGTGCGGATCAATAGCAGCTCAGGCAGGCATGCAGAGACAAACGGGCAGATTAAAAGTGAAAAACATGCACAGCCTGTGTCTCTGCTGGAGAGAGAGAGAGGAAACAGAGGAGTACAGATCAGTGGATATGACACCAGGCATCGCTGCATCAAATGACTCCTTTTAATGGGTGAAATACTCCACAAGGCCTGTTTACACATTATTTGAGTTGAAGTCAATGGAGAATCCCACTGGTTTTTCAAAATTCCCCCATAATTCAGTGTGTGAGGTGTAAACAGAGAGATTCAGAGTGATTTGGTGTGAAATGGTTCAGATGTCTACAGTGGTGGTGATAGGAACCAGGGGTCGCCATGACTACAACACAGATATAGACATTTTATTTACTATCCAGAACCACCAGTGAACCTACACGAGTCTTCTGAGTTTCATATGCAATGTTGATGATGGGAAATAGTGGAAAATCTGAAATAATAAGTTTTCTTTGGGGACTATTTTGCCCCCAGCGCCCTGCATGTATTCTGACAGACTGTAGTACACTACAGGAAGTGTGGGGGGCGATATGGCTTCTACTGTTTCATTTAAAAAGCCTCTATAATGTTCATACGATCCACACAGTCACTCTGACAGACTGTAATACACTACAGGAAGTGTAGGGGGCGATATGGCTTCCATTGTTTCACTTATAGTGCTAATGAAATGGGAAAATGCATATATAGAGTCCAACAGCTCCAACATTTTGTTAGAAAGTTCTTCAGTGATGAATGCTGTAATTTGCAGGGGCTAAGTGTTCAATGTGCTCCAGAAACTTTAACTTCTGCAGGTGAGACTGCCAGTAAAAATCTTTCCCACACTGAAATGAGACAAACCAAAGCAGCTCTAATTAGCCTGGCCAGGTGTGGAAATGCTGCGTCATCTTAACAAGCTCAGCGGCGGCGCGCTATAAAACGCTGGAGCAGCAGGCTGGCTCAGATTCCCCCGAGCTAGCAACACCTTCTATTCTACTGCACCTCTCATCATTTCCAATCTGACGGGCCCAAACGCCTGGCAGAGAGAGAAACAGATGGAGGTAAAATGACTTTTTAACAGGCAGAAAAAAAGCCAGCGCAAACTCGACTTGTGTACCGAGTTACATATGCATGAGTTTGACTGTATGTGGTGTTTATGTTGCTTTGTTTATTGATTTTATTACATGTACATTGTTATTTTGCTATTGTGTATGATGGGTAACATCGCACATGTTTTATGATTTGTTGATTTTGGATTTTTAATAAAAGCTATTTTAGGATGCCTCTTAACATCTAACAGAAGTCTAAATCACTTACAGACTGAATCACTTATAGAAATGTTAGTCACTTATTGAAGTCAGAATCACTTATTGAAAATGAATCACTTATAGGAATCTGAATGACTTATAGAAAATAAATCGCTTATGGGAGTCTGAATCATTCTTAGAAATGAAATCGTTTAGAGGTTATTCACTTATGAGTCTGAATCACCCGTAGAAAACAGAATCAGTTATAGAATACTGTATTACTTAAATAAATTTGAATTACCTATAGAAAGTGAATCAATTAAAGAATTCTGAATCACTTATAGAAATGTAAGTCACTTATAGAAGTTGGAAACACTTACTGAAAATGAATCACTTATGGGAGTCTGAATCATATGTAGAAAGTTGATTACTTATAGAATTTAAATGGTTATGGGAGTCAAACAGAATCAGTTGTAGAATGCTGCATTACTTAAATAAATTTGAATCACCTATATAAAGTGAATCAATTCTAGAAGTCTGAATTACTTATATGAACTGAATTGCTTTTAGAAATTTGAAGCATTTACAAAAACAGAATCATTTATAGCAACTAAATATCTGGTAGAAGTCTGAATCACTTACAAAAATCTGAATCACTTAAAGAAACTGAACCACATCTAGAACGCTGAATTGCTTATAAAAGTCTGAATCACTCCTGCAAACTGAACTGAAAATAGAAATCTGAATCACTCATACAGACATAATTACTTGAATATGAAATCAATGAAATATTTTATAAATGCCTGAACTACTAGCAGAAACTGATTCAAACTTTGAAAAGTGAATCACTTACAAAAACTGAATGAATAAATCACTTATACAAGTCCAATCATCTCAAGAAACTGAATCACTCACAGAAGTGGGAGTCAATTATAGAAAACGGAATCGCTTCTAGAATGCTGAATCATTTGTACAACTCTGAATCAGTTACAAAACACTGAATCACTACAAACTGAACTGCATATAGAAATCTGAATCTTAGGGAAGCCTGAATTACTACTAGAAACTGATTCACTTTTCGACGTTTGAATGAATAAATCACTTATGTAAGTCTAATCACCTCTAGAAACTGAATCGCTCACAGAGGTTTGAGTCAGTCTTTTAGAGTGCTGAATCACTTGTACAACTCAGAAATCTCTGAATCACTTACAGAAACTGAATCACTTGAAGAAACCTGTAGAGGAAGAGACTCAAAGCAAAGTCCTTCCACAGAGGTCTGACAGAAAGTTACAGAATGACATCAGCTCTGTGGAATTAGCCACACTGGCTAAACGCATTAATCCAGGCGTGTGGGAAGACGGGAGCGGAGGGAGAGAGAGAGAGTGACAGAATAAGCCCGGTGTCCACAGCAGGAAAGGTAGAGGTGAGGGAGAGCGTGGGAGTCGCTCTTTTCTTGTCCATCAGCGCGGGATGGAGGGATTAATCCGTCACTCCGACACAGAGCCGACTGACCCTCGCTAATCCTGCTTTGATGAGCCTCGCTGCTGAAAGAAAGAGGGATGACATTTCAAAAACGACACCGTTTCTTCTTGCACGTGTGACCGATGCTGATCCAGCAGACGTGAGGTTTGTAACAAGGCAAAAGGTAAATTAGCCGAGCGCTACAATGCAGCGATTAGCATTGTGTGGGGGAGTGCGTTATCAGCTGTGAGAGAGGAGGATAGTGAGATTAGCACAGTATTCACAATAGTAGTGAACCCCCAATCTTTTTATGCTATAATTTCTCACTTTTTGTACAACAAATAGTTTAATACACTTTCTAAACATTTTAATAATGTTCAAAATGTACCTGTTCACTGTCCAACCTTTGAATTGACTGGTATTTGTAATATGAAATTCTACGTCAAAATATCTGCATTTGCTTTGATTGTCAATGATATGCTGTTATTTTCCAAGGCACATATTTAGAAAGTTTAAAACAGTTCAGTGGAGTTTATCTCCATCATATCAGAGACAGAATATTGAGGTACTGTGCAGAGTCAGAGACCACCCTCCATTAATTTAACTTCCAGCCAAAACGGCCATCAAGTACAATTTCAATTTTTCACTGTCAGGAAAAAAAAAAAAAAATCTGAAAATATTTGTTTAACAGAAAATGACGCAGAAGCCTGAACAACTAAATCTAATCTCAGCTGTCTGAGTGTCAGTGAGTCACTCTTTCACTTAATTCCAGCTTCCATTCTGTTCAGGAGACTCCCTTTCAGTTCCTCAAAGAATCTGCAGACACACCTCCAAAGTTCAGTCTTAGAAGCTGGTTGATCATTTTCCGAAGTAATCAAACACATTCAGTGGTGTTGAGACCACAGATCTGTGTGTAAACTGTAAAGAAAACCGCTTAATGAACTGAAGTTCCTCTAATTAGCTCATTTATGAATTTAATATGATAAAGAGCTTGTTCTGATTTGGTCTAAAGTGATGAAATTTGTATAACTATGGCTTGAATGAACATCCAACAGTACTCAACTAGATTTTTTTTTATTAAATGTGATTCATACATTTATTGACAATCAAATTTGGATTTTTTCATGGTCTGTTCAGAATCTGTAGTATCATAATACCAAAGACTTCAGATTTAATATAATAAAAGCGTAATTTTATAGAGTGATGTTTTGATGAAGTTGAAAATCTTCTTCAGATTTGAACTCTTGAAGATTTAACATTTTAAATATAAACATTAATGGTTTAGCTCCATGTCTTGAACGTCTGCTGACAGATCTCAGCATTTTCAGATTGTTGAAATCTGAAAAAGTTTGTGTGGAATCAGATACAAGATCTTTCAGTGAAGCAAATAAAAACATTTGAGTGCTAATATGTTACGGGACGACAGGGAGGCGGACCCGAGTGCAAAGAGGAAAACCCGTGAGAAAGGGTGTTAAACAAATGTATTGAGGCAATGGAGTGTGAATTTGGTGCGTTGGGGATGAGGTGGATCAGAGCTAGGCTCGAACCGTGGAGTTACTGCTGTGCAACCAGGAAGCACAGGCGACAAAGGTGGAAAAACACCTCAAGAAATGGGAAATAAAAAGGCAGGAAAAAGGGCAAACCAACGAAACGCTGAGAGCAGCTCAAACAAAGGCTGAACTAGAAACGCGAAATAAAAGATAATGAGAAAACAAAAATGACTCTGTAATTATGACGAGAAGGCAGACTTTATGTTTCACCTGTTTGCCCTCAGAGCAAACACCTTTTGTATGGCTTGGAGCCGTTTGTAGTTCAAGCCTTCTTGTGTTGTTTTTTTTTAGTTTTGGGGCAATTACTCTCTGTATTTTTTTTCCAGCCCTCTTTTCTTTTCGTTTTTCCTTTCTTTCTGTCAAAATACCCACCTTGCCTAAGTACCCTACCGGTCACAGTCCACAGGTGTGTCAGGTTGGGCCTAATCAGCCTGAGAGCTTCTGGGAATTGGAGTTCCTTGAAGTTATGGCACTTCGCTGGGCACCTTGCTGCCGTCGCCCTCTGCTGGCGGCCGGCAGCACAGGCTGGACCCTTACATAATACTTCAGTTTTGCCTTCAATAAGTGAAATGAAAGCATGATTGGACGGAGGTCAGGTGATTGATTTGGCTATTCCACTTTTTTTTGCCTTTAAAACAGTCCTGGGTTGCTTTTGCAGTATGCTTCAGGACATTGTCCATCTGCACTGTGAAGCAAGGTCCAATGAATTTTGGATCACTTGACTCAATCTGAGCAGACAACATAGCCCTATATACCTCAGGATCCATCCTGACGTTTTTGTCAGCAGTCACACCATCAATAAATGCAAGGGAACCTGTTCCACCGGCAGCAACACATGCCCCACCTTAAAACTACCTTCACCATGCTGACAGATGAGGTGGCATGCTTTGGATCATGAGCAGCTCCTGCCCTTCTTCATACTCTACCCATCATTCTAGTACAGCTTGATCTTTGTCTCATCTGTCTATAAGACGTTGTTCTAGATCTCCACAAGCAGATTAGAATCTCCCAAAACAAAAACATCTGAAAAAGCTTGTGGAGATCTAGAACAACGTCTTATAGACAGAGACAATGGTTTACGTCTTGATGTTTACATATTGATGTAAACCCTTTATATTTACTTTTATCTGATATATTTACTTTGGAAGCTTAATGATGCTCTTTGGACTTTGGTCAAGTTTCCAAATGAGACAGCCACAGTTGAGATCAGCTGTAGACCTTTTATCTGCTTACTTTTAGGTGAAATAACGAGGGAATAACACACGCCTGGCCATCAAGCAGCTAAACCACCAACTGTCCAACTACTTCTGCACCCCTGAAAATGGGGGAGGTGTTTGTGTTTGATAATGGTTGTGATTCCTGCACTGTTCACTGGATTTGGATGTAATTATCCTCAAATTAAAGCTGAATAACTCTGTCATGAGGCCCTTCCTGCTGCAGGTTTGCTGACGCTGATGGTTTGGACAGTTAGGCCTGCAAGCTGCTTCTGCTGGAGAGGAGATGCTTTTACAGCTAATCACATACAGCAGCTGGTGGACAGAGCTGCCATCGATCCATCTCTCCATCTCTCCGTCCATCTCCATCTCTCTATCTCTATTACAATCTGCCAGTCTCTCTCTCTCTTCATATTACTCATTCTTTCTCTATCTTCATATCACTCAGTGTCTCTCTCTCACTCTCTCTCCCATCATATCACTCAATTTCTGTCTTTATCTCTCTCTCTTTATATTGCTCAATCTCTCTCCCCTCATATCAATCTCTCTCTCTCTTTCTCTCTCCCCCCTCATATCACTCAATCTCTCTCTCTCTCCCCGCATATCAATCTCTCTCTCTCTCTCTCTCTCTCTCTCTCTCTCTCCCCTCATATCACTCAATCTCTCTCTCTCCCCGCATATCAATCTCTCTCTCTCTCTCTCTCCCCTCATATCACTCAATCTCTCTCTCTCTCTCTCTCTCTCTCCCCTCATATCACTCAATCTCTCTCTCTCTATCTCTCTATCCCCTCATATCAATCTCTCTCTCTCTCTCTCCTCATATCACTCTCTCTCTCTCTCTCTCTCTCTCTCTCTCTCTCCTATCACTCAATCTCTCTCTCTCTTCCATCATATCACTCAATCTCTCTATCTTCATATCACTCAATGTCTCTCTCTCACTCTCTCTCCCCTCATATCACTCAATTTCTCTCTTTATCTCTCTCTCTTTATATTGCTCAATCTCTCTCCCCTCATCTCTCTTTCTCTCTCCCCCCTCATATCACTCAGTCTCTCTCTCGCTATCTCTCTCTCTCCCCTCATATCAATCTCTCTCTCTTTCTTTCTCTCTCCCCTCATATCAATCTCTCTCTTTCTCTCTCCCCCCTCATATCACTCAATCTCTCTCTATCTCTCTCCCCCCATATCAATCTCTCTCTCTTCTTTCTCTCTCCCCTCATATCACTCAATCTCTCTCTATCTCTCTCTCCCCTCATATCACTCAATCTCTCTCTCTCTATCTCTCTCTCCCCTCATATCAATCTCTCTCTTTCTTTCTCTCTCCCCTCATATCACTCAATCTCTATCTCTCTCTCCCCTCATATCACTCAATCTCTCTCTCTCAATCTCTCTCTCCCCTTATATCACTCAATCTCTCTCTCTCTCTCTCTCTCTCTCTCTTCCTTCATATCACTCAATCTCCCTTTCTCTCTCCCCTCATATCACTCATTCTGTCTCTCTCTCCCCTCATATCAATCTCTCTCTCTCTCTTTCTCTCTGTCTCTCTCTCTCTCTCACTGCAGTAAAGCAGCAGTAAGTCTGAACAATGTATTTAAGTTTTTACTAGACTTCATTTTAATATTCACTACAGCTATTTTCACTTTTCATAACTCCACCCTTTCAGCCTACAGCAGTTTAGCCCCGCCCGTTCAGCCTACAGCAGTAAAACACCAGGAGTCCCCAGAACAGCTTCAGTGTTCCTCGTCATGGATTCTCTGAGTCTCTGGAATTGTACTGGAGGGATGGAACAACGTTCTTTAAAAGATTTTCCCTCCGTTGGTGATTGGATGATGGTGGTGAAGAGGGCGGTCTAACACAGACCTCCTGATGGTCCTTCACATCTCAGGCCTAATTTGCACCCCTGCAGCGGTGGGTATAAGTGAACTATAAGAGAGGGAACAATAAAGAAGAATACAGAATATGGGCCCTTTTAGCAGCGATTTTCAGGACTCTTTCCAGGCAAAAAAGATCAATACTCAAACCCTAAATCCCTCCATCGATCGGTGCAGACAGAACGCTTCCACACCCAGGAGCTCCCTTTTCCTACAGCAGCCTGGAGAAGAACAATCAGAGCCTAAATAAATGCATAAATAAATGTAGGCTTAGCTTTTTAAATGATGTTAGGAGGACAAAAAACAAGTAGCACAAACACTTAGCAGCATGCAGCTGTGTACACTTGACTATAGCATGTTTCCATCGTGAATGTCACATCACTAGCTGGCTAGCTTGATGAGCTCATGAGAGCAAATAAATACGAGTAGGAAACAAAAAAGTTGAAAATATCCAGATTTTAAAAGCTGTTTTGAACACAGTGTCACTAGCCTTTTTCTGCTAAGCTAGCTATTGGCAAAGACATGAAAGTGACTCAAAAATAGCCAAAGGAAAGGTGAAGGTTTTCGTGTCGGTTGAGTAACGGAGGCTTCTCCGTTAAATAAAGCTTTACTGCCCTGATTAAGTCACTTCAGACTCCTGCTCAGTGCTGTTCCACTGCAGACGAGAGAACAGAGAGAGTCCAGGTTAATCAGGTTAATCAGTGCTGCCCTCCTGTGGTCAGTCAGTAAAACACACACTCAGCAGTTCTATACTGATTCACTCACAGAATTCCTCAAATAACAGAACCGTCTCCTCTTTAGTTTAATGGTTCAGTTTTATACACTAAACTCCAATCAGAAAATTAAAGAGCCTCTGAATAATCAGACTTTCCATTAAACCTTTCAGGCCAGAAAGACAGAACAGCTTCAGACTGAACTGTGGAGAAAATAAACAATATAGACAGACAGATAGACTAACAGACAGGAAGATAGATAGACAGAGACACAGTCAGATCGACAGACAGATAGCCAGATAGACAGAGACACAGCCAGATAGACTGACAGAGAGGCAGATAGACAAACAGACAGACAGTCAGATAGATAGAAAGACAGACATATACGCAGTCAGACAGACAGACAGATAGTCAGATAGACAGACAGATATACACACAGTCAGATAGACACACAGCCATACACAGTCACACAGACAGACAAACACACAGACAACCAGAAAGATAGACAGACATACACACATACTGTCTGATAGACAGACAGTCAGATAGATAGACAGACAGTCAAATAGACAGGCGGATAGACAGAGACGCAGTCAGATAGACAGATATACACACAGTCAGATAGATACACAGACAGACAGATAGATACAGGGTCACACAGACAGACAAACACACAGACAGATAGACAACCAGAAAGATAGACAGACATACCAGAAAGATAGACAGACAGATAGATACAGGGTCACACAGACAGACAAACACACAGACAGATAGACAACCAGAAAGATAGACAGACATACACACATACAGTCTGATAGACAGACAGTCATATATATAGACAGACAGTCAAATAGACAGGTGGATAGACAGAGACGCAGTCAGATAGACTGACAGGCAGGAAGATAGATAGCCAGACACACAGTCAGATAGACAGACAGACAGGCAGATAGACAGAAGGGCAGATAGACTAACAGACAGATAGTCAGAGAGATAGAAAGACAGACATATACGCAGTCAGAAAGACAGAAAGACAGGCAGATAGACTAACAGACAGATAGTCAGAGAGATAGAAAGACAGACATATATGCAGTCAGATAGACAGACAGACAGGTAGGTAGATAGACAGATATACACACAGTCAGATAGATACACAGCCATACACAGAGTCACACAGACAGACAAAAACACGGACAGATAGACAACCAGAAAGACAGACAGACATACACACATACAGTCTGATAGATAGACAGTCAGATAGACAGGCAGGCAGACGGATAGACAGAATAGCAGATAGACAGAGACACAGTCAGGTAGACTGACAGACAGGCAGGCAGACAGGCTGACAAAAAGACAGACAGATATACAGACACAGTCAGATAGACAGACAGACAGATAGACAGTGTTGTAAATGCTGGTGTTGGTGTATTACAGCTTGTTTAACTGGTGCTGAAACATCGAGAGCTCCAGCTCTGACAGACCACCAGCTTTTAATTTAGACCACACACATCTGCATATTAATGAGCTCATCTGCATATATCATGTCACTCCACTTCACATTTCAATTAAGCTGCAGATTAATTGCTGGAGTGACCCATTAAATATATACACAAACACACACACACATTATTTCTACAGCCCATTAATCCATCCAAATAAATAGCATGAGTTATTTACATCTAATCGAAATAAAACCTTAAATTAAAAATAAACCCCTAAAATAAGATAAACAGGGTGATGAATAGGTGCAACAGTGATGATGGCGTCTCTCACCTGGTGGGAAACAGTAGACACTAATCCACAAATCCCAACATCTACTAATCTACTGGCTGAAGTCCAGATCTTAAAGAGCAGCACTGAGACTGACCACTGTCCACACTGGCCTTTACATTTCACTCCTTATTGGCTGCTTCCCTCCTCTTCTTCTTATAAGAGCAGCACATTTTCCTCTCATCAACACAGTGACATCATAACATGGGAACTCTATAATCTTGCCAGCAGATGGTGACAATGTGGCCAATTAGTGGAAGTACAAGGTAGGTGTTTCTAATAAAGTGGCTAGTTAGTGGAAGCACAAGGTAGGCGTTTCTAATAAAGTGGCCAGTTAGTGGAAGTACAAGGTAGGTGTTTCTAATAAAGTGGCCAGTTAGTAAAAGTACAAGGTAGGTGTTTCTAATAAAGTGGCCAGTTAGTGGAAGTACAAGGTAGGTGTTTCTAATAAAGTGGCCAGTTAGTGGAAGTACAAGGTAGGTGTTTCTAATAAAGTGGCCAGTTAGTAAAAGTACAAGGTAGGTGTTTCTAATATAGTGGCCAGTTAGTGGAAGTACAAGGTAGGTGTTTCTAATAAAGTGGCCAGTTAGTAAAAGTACAAGGTAGGTGTTTCTAATATAGTGGCCAGTTAGTGGAAGTACAAGGTAGGTGTTTCTAATAAAGTGGCCAGTTAGTAAAAGTACAAGGTAGGTGTTTCTAATAAAGTGGCCAGTTAGTAAAAGTACAAGGTAGGTGTTTCTAATATAGTGGCCAGTTAGTGGAAGTACAAGGTAGGTGTTTCTAATAAAGTGGCCAGTTAGTAAAAGTACAAGGTAGGTGTTTCTAATAAAGTGGCCAGTTAGTAAAAGTACAAGGTAGGTGTTTCTAATATAGTGGCCAGTTAGTGGAGGTACAAGGTAGGTGTTTCTAATAAAGTGGCCAGTTAGTAAAAGTACAAGGTAGGTGTTTCTAATAAAGTGGCCAGTTAGTGGAAGTACAAGGTAGGTGTTTCTAATAAAGTGGCCAGTTAGTGGAAGTACAAGGTAGGTGTTTCTAATAAAGTGGCCAGTTAGTAAAAGTACAAGGTAGGTGTTTCTAATATAGTGGCCAGTTAGTGGAAGCACAAGGTAGGCGTTTCTAATAAAGTGGCCAGTTAGTGGAAGTACAAGGTAGGTGTTTCTAATAAAGTGGCCAGTTAGTAAAAGTACAAGGTAGGTGTTTCTAATAAAGTGGCCAGTTAGTGGAAGTACAAGGTAGGTGTTTCTAATAAAGTGGCCAGTTAGTAAAAGTACAAGGTATGTGTTTCTTATAAAGTGGCCAGTTAGTGGAAGTACAAGGTAGGTGTTTCTAATAAAGTGGCCAGTTAGTGGAAGTACAAGGTAGGTGTTTCTAATAAAGTGGCCAGTTAGTGGAAGTACAAGGTAGGTGTTTCTTATAAAGTGGCCAGTTAGTGGAAGTACAAGGTAGGTGTTTCTAATAAAGTGGCCAGTTAGTGGAAGTACAAGGTAGGTGTTTCTAATAAAGTGGCCAGTTAGTGGAAGTACAAGGTAGGTGTTTCTAATAAAGTGGCCAGTTAGTGGAAGTACAAGGTGGGTTTTTTTAATTAAGAGGGTTTTGAATAGTGTATGTGTGAGAAATCTTACACAAAGGAAAAGCAGTCAAAACCAGCTTGAAGACACTCTATGATCTATGATCTATGAAGGATCTGTTGAAGGTCTATGAACACTCTGAGGAGGATTATGAAGGATCTATAAAGCATCTATCTATGGAGAATCTATAAAAGATCTACCTACAGAGGAACAGTTGTTGTTCTATGATGGATCTAGAAAATCTGTGAAGATTTATGATTTATGAAAAATGGCTAGAGGATCTATGACAGATCGGTGTGAGGGATGTGTAGGGTCTGTGGATGACGTATGGAGGATGTACATCTATCCTTATCATATACTGCATGCCAAAATGCCAACATGGCCGTTTTGGGAGGACTTATCCACCAGCATTCAGTCTTTTATGGAAACATGAATAAAATGAAAGGAAAAAATTGTCCTTCTGCTGCTTTTTCTGCTGGTCTTTGGTGGGTTTGATTATACATCTATTCACTAAGGTTAATTTACTGCAGAGCTAATGTGGTTAAACTGATAACTCGAGACACGCAGTTATCTTACTGCACACATAACGCAGTTAAAACAATAACTCAGGATAGTAAAGTTTACTTATATTTTCCAGTTTAAGGATGTGTTTATTTGCTTACGTCTTTTGCTCAAAATAGTATCTTAGCAAATAAAATGACCTTAAATCTAGCCAATATAGTTCATATTTCTCATGTTGAGATTGCTGTAAGATTATTTAAGTTATTTCTAGACATTTTTACTTGTTTTGAGTGATTTTAGTAAGAAGTTAGCTCAAGTTTAGTTAATGTTAGCAGGCTTGCTAACAGCTCTGCTAGAAGACAGGTTTGATTCCAGCTAACTTGTGCTAAATTGTGACTACATAGAACTGAAAAATCCTAATAACCACTTTAAATAAATACTTTTTAAGAATAAATTTAACAAATACAGTTTTCTGGACCACATAAAGACAGTCTTACCTGTTACCTGTTCCTCATCTGATACACACCTGTCTGAAAGCTCTGTTATCCATGTTTACATCAGCATTACTGACTGCTGAGTTACCGGATTAGCTCTGTGTGGGTCACTGGGGGGCTAAGAGTGTATTTTCTATAAGCTGTCTGTGTGTTTTCCTTCTGTTTGGCTCAGTTACCCACTGAACATGAGTGTTTCTCTGTGTGATCTGTGTTAACTGTTCTGTAAGATCATGTGTAAAATGACTGAAAGCAGTAAGAACGTGTTAACTCGCTAAAGGACACTTCTGCTTCACTAAGAAAGTGACAGTGAAAATTTTGGTCCCGATTTCGTTAAATGTGTTTTAGTGATTGAGAAAAACTGTAATACACAATCACTGTTTATTTGCTTTTTTATTCAACACATTTGGAGAAAAATAAAACAAAACCTGTGAACAGTGCCTGAGTTATGGTATGTTTTATGTTTCCTTTTTTATGTTAAACTCAGGAAATAAATAGAAGTTGTGCACTAAAATGTGTGTAAAAGATTTATAAGTTGAGATATTTAAATATGAGGACGTGTTAAATGTTAAAATATATTCAGTTAAAAAATAAACAACAACACAGAATTCGACCAGAGGCTGGATTCACGGAAACGTTCCTAAGAAACAACTTGCGAGGTTCTTAAGACACTAAGATGTTCATAAGATTGGGCCTCATTCTCTAACCGTTCTCAAGAAGACATATCTTCTTAAAACCCACATTTGCAGCTTTTACGAAGATTCTGACTCACCAGTTCTCTTATGTGGGGTTTGTTCTTAGGTAAGAACAGAATCTTCACACACTCAAGAGCACAAAGGTGAGAACAGTTCTGCGTTTTAAGAACACGTCATGAATCTGACGGAGACTTTTTCTTAGGACCTTTCAGAAGAACACACTTAAGAACACACTTAGGAAGATATTGGAGAATGAGGCCCACTGGTTCTTAAATGCAATTCTCAAAAAAACTTTATTTCATATATATATTTTATTTTATTAAGATTTTCTTAGGAAAGTCTTCAGTGTTTTCTTATGTAGCTAGGTTGCATTTTGCCCTGTACCATAAATGATGCAAGATACATTTTGAATTTATGTTAACGGTTATTTGCATTATTTAGTTTAATCCAATCAGAGGAGCAAAACGGAGGAAAGACATCAAACCAAACATGTAAATTTAAATTTAAATTTAGCAAACAAGATCTAGAGGTGATGGAGGAAGAAACAGCCAACAGGAAAAAAAATCCTCCTTGGAAAATATGAAAATTGTGGGGTGATGGGTGAAGACGGGGAGCAGCAGACGCAGCATCCGTGATAAATTTAGATGTTAAGTCTTTCAGCCTGTGACAAGGTATGGTTAAGAACATTAAAAGAACATAAAATTACCGGGAATACCATTTGATCTTAGAATTATTCTAAAGAAGTTAGATAAGAAGACACTTTGGTGAATCTGGACCCAGAGGTGCACAAACTTTCACACGTGACTGTATGTAGTAAATATGTTAATTATCACTGTTACAATAAAATATAGTTTCTCCAAAATGGTCACTTTACATATTTAACTGTAATGTAAAGGACAAGCACTATTTTTAAACGGTCAATTAATAAAAGAAGAAAAATTTAAAAATGAATCTTTATTTCTTATTACGTTGATGTAACTGAGTATTGTGTGTTACATGATGTAGATAATGGTAGATTTTATTTTCATTGTTGGAAGAAATGAAGATATATGACGATTTATTGGTCGATTAATTTATGAATTGATGAATAAATAGATAAACATTGTTATTGATCTCTGTTTTAAGTTTTGATTTGAATGGTTAATCTTAGAAAACAGAGTCCCCGACTGTAAATCTTCATGAGGTGATGTTCACTGTAAGTCCAGCAGGTGGCGCCTTTGTATAACTGACCGTTCAGGAGCGTCAGGTCAAGAGAATTTTCAACACTTTCTCAGTTTTCTAAGCAGTTAACATCGTCTCATTCACAGTGATGTGCAGCACCTGGTCTCTCAGAGGTAAAGGTGAGCTATAAAGATCGACTGAAGTTGTTAATGGAGAAGAAGCTAATGCTGAAGTTAGTCTCATTAGAATGATGTGATGGAGCTGTTTAAACAAAACACGCTCTACTGCAAACTGGCAGCATTTTGGAGTGTTTCCTTCATCAATCAATAATCAGACTTCATCATAGATCAACATTTTATGTTGTCAATGTCTAAAACTTAAAAGTTTGACTGTATAGTGAAGGTGAAGTAGACAGTGTCCTGGTGTCTGTTAGCCATGTTAAGACTCTTTCTAGACTCCCTGTCTGTCCTCCAGCCTGAAGAAAACACAAATTAAAACCAGAATATCTCCATTGTTCCACCACTGAACTTCAAGCTCTACAGCTGGATAAATGAGTATGGAGATTTTAGTGGGCTGTGAATGATGTATCTGTCCTATACTAGTTGAATACAGTTCATTACAGTTTTGGTTCTACAGCCAAGATGCTCCTGAGAAGCTTTTGAGAAGTTCAACCAGTTGAATACAGTTTACTGATCTGCAGTGATTTTGATCATATTCATATTCACAGCTTGCAGCCTGCTGAATGGGAGCTGGAATTAAGGAGCTATTAAAGCTATCAGAAAATAAAGAGTAAGATTCTGAACATTTGTTATGTTTTTAATGTTGTCAGCTTCTGTTAAGGAAAATAAGGGGAGGCAAAAGGGCCCAAAAATTTCTACCAGCATCTCTTACAGGTAGAGCAGGCAGGAGACTGACGCTTCATTACACAGTGAAAATAAAGCTAAACTAAACTAAAACAAAATTCAAAATAAACATACAGTTTATTATTAATTAATAATAATAATAATAATTTGCACATTCTTTGTTTTGTTTATAATGGTGTCAGGTCACCTCAGCTGTTTATATTTATATATAAATGAAACATTTACAGACACTCACAAAAAATGTATATATATATACATACATACCATTTTTTTGTGAGTGTCTATAAATGTTTCATTTATGTGCAACAAGGAAACCAGTTCTATTTTGGTTGCTCCTGGTATTTATTTTTAAAAAGTCAATAATATTGCATTTTTTTCACAAAACACTAGACATGAAATTTGAAACCAATTTGTACTAATTTCACAATGATGAGATCAGTTTGTCCAGTTGATCAGTAATTCAGAGTTAGATTTAATCAGAATGTACAAAAGCTGTAATAAACACAGATCATGATGAATGGACCAAAACAAATGGCCCAAAATTACTTGGAAAAAAATTCTGGTTCCATTGACTTACATTAAAAATAAAGTATGTTTTTTCCTTCTATTGTAAAGTTACTATTTTGGAGATATGAGGTTTTGTTCCAACAGCAATATTCAATCTAATCATTACTTAATAACTTAGAGCAATAAAAAGCAAAAATCAGTACATACTTGAGACACAATGGTGTTTTCAGTAGTTTTAGACACCGAATCACTGAATTAGGTACACATTTATTATATTTGCTCTGGAAGAGGAAAAATCATGTGGCACGTCTCTCAATTTCTGACCTAACTTGAGCTAGATCCTTTAAAATATGACGTCCTACTGAAGTCTAACATTATCCCATGTTTATCTGTTACACTGTAACAATGAGGATCCACTGAAGGAGCCTAGTGTGGAGAGGTAGTTGAAGCAGAAGCTGGAAGGGGTGAGTACTGTTGTCCCTACAAATATAGTTTCATGTGAAAATGCTGTCTTTTTACTCACAAGTTTACATGCATTTATTAAACGAAATTCTGTTTTTTTCCTAAAGAACAAAACTTCCTTTTTGCTTTATTAGTTATGTTTTGAAGTTAGGGCTATTTTGTTACAGTATCACACCCTCAAGGAGAAGAATCAGACTGTTGACTGTGCTTTTATCTACGTCTGCTTTCTTCACTTTTCAGTATGGACTTAAGAAACAGAGTGTAGCTCATAGTGAACCAACCCGTTTTTCCTTTAACACAGTATTTCTCAATTCAGTCCTCTCAGGATGCCCCAGATGTTCCACATGTTTTCTCTCCTACAGCGACCCAAACACCAGACCTGAACAATTAAGAACTGAGTACTTGGTTTAAGTGTGCTGAGATCTACAGAACAACAAATTGTGGAGCTGTCTAACAAAAACGTACTTTAATAAACCCAGAGACGAGACTGGTGTGTGTAGTTGGGATTTGGTAGAACGTTCCCCTTCACGTTCAAGCTGGTTCATTTGACTTGTATGTCATTTTACTGGAATATCATAAAGCTGGAAAATTGTTCAAGAAGGTTGGTGTTTGGTGGAAAATAATGTATTTAATGGAGAATGATGGGGTTTGGGAAATGTGTTTGGTAGAAAATGGTCATGTTTGTTGGAGAACAGTGGGGTTTGGTGAAGAATGTGGGTGTATGTTGGAGAATAGTTAGGTTTGTTGGAGAATGGTGGTGTTTTGTGGAGAACTGTTAGGTTTGTTGGAGAATGATGGTGTTTGGTGGAGAACTGTTAGGTTTGTTGGAGAATGATGGTGTTTGGTGGAGAACTGTTAGGTTTGTTGGAGAATGATGGTGTTTGGTGGAGAATGGTTAGGTTTGTTGGAGAATGGTGGTGTTTGGTGGAGAACTGTTAGGTTTGTTGGAGAATGATGGTGTTTGGTGGAGAATGGTTAGGTTTGTTGGAGAATGATGGTGTTTTGTGGAGAACTGTTAGGTTTGTTGGAGAATGATGGTGTTTGGTGGAGAACTGTTAGGTTTGTTGGAGAATGGTGGTGTTTGGTGGAGAACTGTTAGGTTTGTTGAAGAATGATGGTGTTTGGTGTAGAATGGTTAGGTTTGTTGGAGAATGGTGGTGTTTGGTGGAGAACTGTTAGGTTTGTTGGAGAATGATGGTGTTTGGTGGAGAATGGTTAGGTTTGTTGGAGAATGATGGTGTTTGGTGGAGAATGGTTAGGTTTGTTGGAGAATGGTGGTGTTTGGTGGAGAATGTTAATATTTGGTGGTGAATGATGGTGTTTGTTAGACAATGCTGGTGTTTGCTGGAGAACAGTGGGGTTTGGTGAAGAATGGTGGTGTTTGTTGGAGAATGATGGTGTTTGTTGGAGAATGGTGGAGTTCGGTGGGGAATGGTAGGATTTGTTAGAGAATGGTGGGTGTTTGGTGGAGAATGGTAGGGTTTGTTGAAGATTGTTGGTGTTTGGTGGAGAACGGTGGAGTTTATTGGAGAATGTTGGTGTTTAGTGGAGAATGGTGGTTTTGTTGAAGAATGGTGGTATTTGGTGGAGAATGGTGGTGTTTAGTGGAGAATGTTGGGTTTGTTGGAGAATGGTAGTGTTTGGTGGAGAATGGTGGTGTTTGGTGGAGAATAGTTAGGTTTTTTGGAGAATGTTGGTGTTTGTTGGAGAATGATGGTGTTTGTTGGAGAACAGTGGGGTTTGGTGGAAAATGCGGGTGTTTTTTGGAGAATGATGGTGTTTGGTGTAGAATGGTGATGTTTGTTGGAGAATGATGGTGTTTGGTGGAGAATGGTAGGGTTTGTTGAAGATTGTTGGTGTTTGGTGGAGAACGGTGGTGTTTATTGGAGAATGTTGGTGTTTAGTGGAGAATGGTGGTTTTGTTGAAGAATGGTAGTATTTGGTGGAGAATAGTGGTGTTTAGTGGAGAATGTTGGGTTTGTTGGAGAATGGTAGTGTTTGGTGGAGAATGGTGGTGTTTGGTGGAGAATGTTGGTGTTTGGTTGAGAATGGTGGTGTTTGTTGGAGAATGATGGTGATGTTGGAGAATGGTTAGGTTTGTTGGAGAATGGTGGTGTTTGGTGGAGAACTGTTAGGTTTGTTGAAGAATGATGGTGTTTGGTGGAGAACTGTTAGGTTTGTTGGAGAATGATGGTGTTTGGTGGAGAATGGTTAGGTTTGTTGGAGAATGATGGTGTTTGGTGGAGAATGGTTAGGTTTGTTGGAGAATGGTGGTGTTTGGTGGAGAATGTTAATATTTGGTGGTGAATGATGGTGTTTGTTAGACAATGCTGGTGTTTGCTGGAGAATGTTGGTGTTTGGTTGAGAATGGTGGTGTTTGTTGGAGAATGATGGTGTTTGTTGGAGAATGGTAGGGTTTGTTGAAGATTGTTGGTGTTTGGTGGAGAACGGTGGAGTTTATTGGAGAATGTTGGTGTTTAGTGGAGAATGGTGGTTTTGTTGAAGAATGGTGGTATTTGGTGGAGAATAGTGGTGTTTAGTGGAGAATGTTGGGTTTGTTGGAGAATGGTAGTGTTTGGTGGAGAATGGTGGTGTTTGGTGGAGAATAGTTAGGTTTTTTGGAGAATGTTGGTGTTTTGTGGAGAATGATGGTGTTTGTTGGAGAACAGTGGGGTTTGGTGGAAAATGCGGGTGTTTTTTGGAGAATGATGGTGTTTGGTGGAGAATGGTGATGTTTGTTGGAGAATGATGGTGTTTGGTGGAGAATGGTAGGGTTTGTTGAAGATTGTTGGTGTTTGGTGGAGAACGGTGGTGTTTATTGGAGAATGTTGGTGTTTAGTGGAGAATGGTGGTTTTGTTGAAGAATGGTGGTATTTGGTGGAGAATAGTGGTGTTTAGTGGAGAATGTTGGGTTTGTTGGAGAATGGTAGTGTTTGGTGGAGAATGGTGGTGTTTGGTGGAGAATAGTTAGGTTTTTTGGAGAATGTTGGTGTTTGGTGGAGAATGATGGTGTTTGTTGGAGAACAGTGGGGTTTGGTGGAAAATGCGGGTGTTTGTTCAAGAATGATGGTGTTTGGTGGAGAATGGTGATGTTTGTTTGAAAATGTTGGTGTTTGTTGGAGAATAATGGTGTTTGGTGGAGAACGGTGATGTTTGTTGGAGAATGGTGATGTTTGTTGGAGAATGTTGGTGTTTGGTGGAGAATGTTGGTGTTTGGTTGAGAATGGTGGTGTTTGTTGGAGAATGGTGACGTTTGTTGGAGAATGGTGGTGTTTGGTGGAGAATGGTGGCATTTGGTGAAGAATAGTCGTGTTTTTTTGAGAATTTTGGGTTTGTTGGAGAATGTTGGTGTTTGGTGGAGAATGTTGGTGTTTGGTGGAGAATGGTGATGTTTGTTGGAGAATAGTGGTGTTTGGTGGAGAATGTTGGTGTTTGGTGGAGAATGTTGGTGCTTGGTGGAGAATGGTGATGTTTGTTGGAGAATGTTGGTGTTTGGTGGAGAACGGTGGTGTTTGGTGGAAAATAGTCATGTTTTTTGAAGAATGTTGGGTTTGTTGGAGAACAGTGGAGTTTGGTGGAGAATGGTGGAGTTTGGTGGAGAATGGTGGGGTATGGGGGAGAATAGTATGGTGTTTTGAAGAATGTTGGTGTTTGATGAATGGTGGGATTTGTTGAAGAATGTGAATTTGCTGTGGTCAGTGTGGGCTTTAGACTGTTACATTGTTAATAATATGCCTGTCTGTGTTTAATGATGACATATGTAAATATCAGCTTTTAATTGAGATGGTAAAGTTTTAGAGTCCAGAGTGAGAACTGGAGCCTATTTCTCATCAGGAATTCTTCACAAGTCCTCAACTGCAAGCGGTGGTAATTTGTTCGAACACAGGTTTCTCTGAGAGCCAATTAAAAAGAGTGAGCAAGACTTCACACAATGTGGCGGCAGAAGGAATAAAAGCTCCTGGTGGAAATGAGGCATCTGGAGTTTCTCCACAGCATGTATCTTCTTCATATGAGGCATTTAACACCATCACACCAGCTTAACTGCAAACCGCACAGGAAGTCTTACCTGGCCAGGCTTTAAGCAGAGAATTTGCCACCGTTCACACCTGGAGGAGGAAGTATGTGTGGAAAGAATGAGAGAGAACTATGAAAAAAGCCGAGGACATCTGTCTCAAAAATTGGACATAGGTAGGCAAAGACAGAGAGAAGAACCGAGAAAGACCAAAAGGCTGAAAGAAAGAAACTAAGAAAGAAAGAGAGTAAGTGTACGTACCTGTGTCCAGTTTTTGAGACAGATGTTCCAACTTGCAACTAGGTGCTGGACAAAGATTTCTTGGTGTCTTGGAATGATTTAGTTTGCTGGATAAACAGGTAAAATCTCGGTCACACTGGTGTTCACAGTAGTTCACAGTAAGGTCACATGACATAATAGGGCATTTCAAACGTCACTTCTGGTTCATCTTTTTCTCTTTGCCTTCATGCCTTTTCCCAACTTAGACTCAATGGGTCTCATTCTCCAATATCTTCCTAAGTCTGTTCTTAAAAGTGTTCTTGAGAAAGGTCCTAAGAAAAAGTCTACATCAGATTGACGTCAGATTCATGACGTGGTTTTTTTGTGCTCTTGAGTGTGTGTAGATTCTGTTCTTACCTAAAATAAAATCCAAGATAAGAAAACACTGGCGAATGTCAGAATCTTCATTAAAACTACGTAAGCGGGTTTTAAGAATTTTTTTCTCAAGAACGGTTGGTGAATGAGGCCCAATGTATGTGAGGTTTCTGGACAGCTTGAGATACATTTGAGTTAAAAAACATACTTCTCTTTTTCCTCCAGCACTCCTGAAGGCAGGTTTAAACCGGAGAGCAGCGTCTCGATCAGCAACCCTGAGAGCATTTAACAATCCACTCTTCTGTGTTTTATCACTATGGAAATCTTTATCGACCATCAGATCAGTAGAAACGTGTTCTTACTTGTGAAGGACCAGATAAAGTTCATGTAGACCACTAGTTCCTATCCCAGTCCTCAGGGCCTTCCAGATGGACCTCATTTTGCACCAACCCAACTTGCAACACACTGAGATGAGGGTAAAAATTTGAGAACCACCAGCTAAAACTACACCAACTAAACTACATCCGCTAAACTACACCAGATAAACTACATCAGCTAAACTACACCAGGTAAAGCTCCACCAGTTAAACTACATCAGCCAAACCACGTCAGCTAAAAAATCAATTAAAATACATCAGCTAAACTACACCGGCTAAACTACACCAGCTAAACTACACCAGCTAAAACTACACCAGCTAAACCACACCAGCTAAAACTACACCAGCTAAACTACATCAGCTAAACCTCATCAGCTAAACTACACTAGCTAAACTATGCCAGCTAAAATGGACCCGCTAAACTACATCAGCTAAACTACACCAGCTAAAATTATACCAACTAAAACTACATTAGCTTAAATTACACCAGCTAAAATTACATCAGCTTACACTACACCACCTAAAGTATATCAGCTAAACTACATCAGTTTAAACTACACCAGCTAACCTACACTATCTTAAACTACATCAGCTAAAACTATACCAGCTAAACTACATCAGTTAGAACTACACCAGCTAAACATCAGCTAATCTACACCAGCGTAACCTACACTAGCTAAACTACACTAGCTAAACTATGCCTGCTAAAACTACACCAGCTAAACAACATCAGTTAATCTACACCAGCTAAACCTCATCAGCTAAACTACACCACCTAAACTACAGCACCTAAACTACACCAACTAAACTACATCATCTTAAACTACACTAGCGAAACTACACCAGCTAAAGTGTATCAGCTAAACTACATGAGCTAACCTACACCATCTTAAACTACATCAGCTAAAACTACATCAGCTAAAACTACATCAGCTCAACTACATCAGCTTAAACTACACCAGCTAAAACTACATCAGCTCAGCTACACCAGCTAAACTGCATCAGGTAAACTACACCAGCTAAAATATATAAACTAAACTACATCAGCTTAAACTACACCAGCTAACCTACACCATCTTATACTACATCAGCTAAAACTACATTAGCTAAACTACATCAGCTAAAACTACATCAGCTAAACTACATCAGCTAAACTAAACTACATCAGCTAAACCTCATCAGCTAAACTACACCAGCTAAACTACATCAACTTAAACTACACCAGCTAAAACTATACCAGTTAAACTACTTCAGCCAAACCACGTCAGCTAAAAAATCAATTAAAATACATCAGCTAAACTACACCTGCTAAACTACACCAGCTAAACCACACCAGCTAAACTACACCAGCTAAACTACATCAGCTAAACCTCATCAGCTAAACTACACCAGCTAAACTACATCAGCTAAACCTCATCAGCTAAACTGCACCAGCTAAACTATACCAGCTAAACTGCATTAGCTTAACCTACACTAGCTATACTAAACTAGCTAAACTACACCAGCTAAAATGGACCCGCTAAACTACATCAGTGAAACCTCATTAGCTAAACTGCACCAGCTAAACTACACCTGCTAAACTACACCAGCTAAACCACACCAGCTAAAACTACACCAGCTAAACTACATCAGCTAAACCTCATCAGCTAAACTGCACCAGCTAAACTATACCAGTTAAACTACATCAGCTAGATTTACACCAGGTAAACTATATCAGCTAAACTACATCAGCTAAAATGGACCCGCTAAAGTACATCAGCTAAACTACACCAGCTAAAACTACATCAGCTTACACTACACCAGCTAAACTACACCAGCTAAAGTATATCAGCTAAACTACATCAGCTTAAACTACATCAGCTTAAACTACATCAGCTCAACTACACCAGCTAAACTACATCAGCTAAAACTACATTAGCTAAACTACATCAGCTAAAACTACATCAGCTAAACTACATCAGCTAAACTAAACTACATCAGCTAAACCTCATCAGCTAAACTACACCAGCTAAACTACATCAACTTAAACTACACCAGCTAAAACTACACCAGTTAAACTACTGCAGCCAAACCACGTCAGCTAAAAAATCAATTAAAATACATCAGCTAAACTACACCTGCTAAACTACACCAGCTAAACCACACCAGCTAAACTACACCAGCTAAACTACATCAGCTAAACCTCATTAGCTAAACTGCACCAGCTAAACTATACCAGCTAAACTGCATTAGCTTAACCTACACTAGCTATACTAAACTAGCTAAACTACACCAGCTAAAATGGACCCGCTAAACTACATCAGTGAAACCTCATTAGCTAAACTGCACCAGCTAAACTACACCTGCTAAACTACACCAGCTAAACCACACCAGCTAAAACTACACCAGCTAAACTACATCAGCTAAACTATATCAGCTAAACTACATCAGCTAAAATGGACCCGCTAAAGTACATCAGCTAAACTACACCAGCTAAACTACATCAGCTAAACCTCATCAGCTAAACTGCACCAGCTAAACTATACCAGTTAAACTACATCAGCTAGATTTACACCAGCTAAACTATATCAGCTAAACTACATCAGCTAAAATAGACCCGCTAAAGTACATCAGCTAAACTACACCAGCTAAAACTACATCAGCTTACACTACACCAGCTAAACTACACCAGCTAAAGTATATCAGCTAAACTACATCAGCTTAAACTACATCAGCTCAACTACACCAGCTAAACTACACCAGCTAAACTACATCAGCTTAAACTACACCAGCTAAAACTACATTACCTAACCTACACCAGTGTAGTTGGAGTTCCAGTTAGCAAATACATGGCAAACTCACTACCTACAAACAGAATTCAGGAACAGGTTTTTGAAGCGGGGTATGGTGAATGTTTGCTGGTTCAGTGACTGTTCCTCTCTCTGAAAGGCTCATCTGTGGAAATGCAGCTACCTTCTTCTGTCATTTCAGTTGATAATCTTTTCAGGCTGATAAACCCAGCTGAAGCTCAGATATCCAGAGTCAGTTTAGGTCCTCAGTGAGAGTGAGATTCTGAGAGCTGTGGTGATTTTATCGTACAGTTAACATCAGACAGTCTTGAGTACTTTAGTGTGCAGAGTGCCAGAGACTGAAACTCACTGTAATACCACAGTAAACATCTCACACCTCAAACCGCAGCATCTGCTGCTGGAACCAGCCCCTCTTAGCAATCCAATAACAACATACATTTCACAGACGCCTAGAACACGCTTTTAAAATACGGTCATTTTAAAAATACGCTAATGACGACTAGTCGACTAGTAAAAATCAACGGTTGCCTAACAGATACAGACGGAAATAAGAGCTGAAAGAGACAGAAACACTGAGAAAAATGCACAATAAAGAAGAAGACGGAGGGAACCAGAGTGAGAGAGGGTGGTAAAGAAAGAGAGATATTGAAAATAAACAGATTGAGGTGGGCCGCCCATCCTCTGCTGTCTAACACTTCAGTGAGAATCAGGCTGAAGCTCCTACAGTAGCTGACCTGCTGCAGCAGAACCCACGTCTCCGTACGCTGTGTGTGTGTGTGTGTGTGTGTGTGTGTGTGTGCGGTCTGTTCCCCACAGACCCTCCGCGGAGGCGTCACATGTGTGCTGGCCGCCCGGCTCAGGCTAAACGATCCCAGATCGCTCCAAGTGGAGACAGGCCCAGCCAAACGAGCCCAGAACACAACAACTGCTGCCACATTTGTCCCAGCGTCTGTGTGTGTGTGTGCCCCCACATTTGTCCCAGCGTCTGTGTGTGTGTGTGCCCCCACATTTGTCCCAGCGTCTGTGTTGACACACCCAGCGCCAAGAGCGGGGGCACAGGACCCCCATCAGCTGGGCACACACACACACACACACACACCAATTCACCCAACTAGGCCAACATTTGCTTTAGCTGGTGTACTTAAGCTGGTGGAGTTAAGCTGATGTAGTTTAGCTGGTGTAGTTTAGCTGGTGGAGTTAAGCTGAGGTAGTTTAGCTGGAGTACTTTAGCTGGTGTAGTTTAGCTGGTGGAGTTAAGCTGAGGTAGTTTAGCTGGAGTACTTTAGCTGGTGTAGTTTAGCTGGTGGAGTTAAGCTGAGGTAGTTTAGCTGGAGTACTTTAGCTGGTGTAGTTTAGCTGGTGGAGTTAAGCTGAGGTAGTTTAGCTGGAGTACTTTAGCTGGAGTAGTTTAACTGGTGGAGTTAAGCTGACATAGTTGAGCGAATGTAGTTTAGCTGATGTAGTTTAGCTGGTGTGGTTTAGATGATTTAGTTTAGCTGGTCTAGTTTTAGCTGATGTAATTGAGCCAATGTTGTTGAGCTGATGTAGTTTGGCTGAAGTAGTTTTAGCTTGTGTAGTTTTAGCTGACAAGATTTGGCGGTCATATAGTTCATGCTGGTGTAGTTTAGCTGGTGTAATTTCAGCTGGTGTGGTTTAGCTGGCATAGCAGTAGCTGGTGTAGCTTTAGCTGGTGTAGTTTCAGTTGGTCTAGTTTCAGCTGTTGTTGTTTAGCTATTGTTGTTTAGCTGGTGTAGTTTAGCTGGTATAGTTTTAGTTAGTGTAGCTTTAGCTGGTGTAGTTTAGCTGGTGTAGTTTCAGTTGGTCTAGTTTCAGCTATTGTTGTTTAGTTGGTGTAGTTTAGCTGGTGTAGTTTAGCTGGTATAGTTTTAGCTATTGTTGTTTAGCTGGTGCAGTTTAGCTGGTGTAGTTTCAGTTGGTCTAGTTTCAGCTATTGTTGTTTAGTTGGTGTAGTTTAGCTGGTGTAGTTTAGCTGGTATAGTTTTAGCTATTGTTGTTTAGCTGGTGCAGTTTAGCTGGTGTAGTTTCAGTTGGTCTAGTTTCAGCTGTTGTTGTTTAGCTGGTGTAGTTTCAGTTGATCTAGTTTCAGCTATTGTTGTTTAGCTGGTGTAGTTTAGCTGGTGTAGTTTCAGTTGATCTAGTTTCAGCTATTGTTGTTTAGCTGGTGTAGTTTAGCTGGTGTAGTTTAGCTGGTGTAGTTTCAGTTGATCTAGTTTCAGCTATTGTTGTTTAGCTGGTGTAGTTTTAGTTAGTGTAGCTTTAGCTGGTGTAGTTTAGCTGGTGTAGTTTCAGTTGGTCTAGCTTTAGCTGGTGTAGCTTTAGCTGGTGTAGCTTTAGCTGGTGTAGTTTAGCTGGTGTAGTTTCAGTTGCTGTAATATAGCTGGTGTAGTTTCAGTTGGTCTAGCTTTAGCTGGTGTAGCTTTAGCTGATGTAGTTTAGATGGTGTAGCTTTAGCATATGTAGTTTAACTGGTGTTGCTTAGCTGGTGTAAATGTTAGCTGATGTAGTTCAGCTTCCATGTCACTCAGATGAGACTTCTTACTCTCAAAACTCCATTATTTCATAAGGCAGGATGCGGATTCTGTGGGCGGCACGTTTTCTGCTGTATATTTCCAACACGTCCAGTTGAACAATGTTCAGCTTAAGCAAATAAAGCAAATAGGCAATAATAAGCAAATAAGTTCTGTTCATCATATCTAAAAATTCATGAGGTAACCAATGAAAGACAATGAGAAACAGAGGACGAGTGCCGCTGACCACCGCAGCCTGGTCAGGGGTTCCCTTTGTGTGACGTAGTAACACAATGTTAGGTCTCTTTGCTCACTGGTTGTTAATGTTCAAGGTACTTGCTAACATTGCTGATGTTCACGTGGGCTGAGTAGGGAGAATAATACCTTCTGGACTTCTTTCTCTCCCATCGTTCTCCTCCAAACAGAGGAGTAATTAGTGTTAGATTCTTTAGTGTCTTGATTTAGCGTGATGTGTGATGTGGCGTGATCTTCCGGCCCATAAGATCCACTTTTTGCAAAACATGTCACAAGCAGATTCTTTGTGGATTAAACGTGGATATTTTGTGGAATACGCTCTGCCGTCTGAACGCAGCCATAGAGTCACATGCCTGTGTGTGTGTGTGCTCCTCATTTGTCCCAGCGTCTGTGTTGATGCCGCCGTCGCCAAGCGCAGGAGCACAGGGTGGCCCATCAACTGGGCACACGCAGCCCACCATTAGCCCATCCTGTGTTTAATGTGCGCAGGATCGAGGCCTGCACAGATGTTTAGGGGCCATTGTTATCTGTACAGAACCGTAATTATTTTCTTCCTGGACTGGATGAAGCAGGGTGGTGCCAGCGACTGTGTGTGTGTGTGTGTGTGTGTGGTGTAGTACATACACATGTACATGCATGTGCGCACATTTGTCTGTATGTGTGTATGTGTGTGTAGTATGTAAGCATGTACATTAGTTTTAGTTTAGTTGATATAATTTTAGCTTGTAATTTAGTTGATTCAGTTGTAGCTGATGCAGTTTAGCTTTAGCTCAGTTTAAATGACAGTTTTAGCTGATATAATACTAGTTGACATAGTTTAGCTGATGTAGTTTAGCTTGTACTTTTAGCTGACGCAGTTTGTTTCATGTAATTTTAGCTGATGTTTTAGCTGATGTAGTTTAAGCTGGTGTAGCTTTAACTGATGAAGTTTTAATCTGTGGTTTTAATTGAGGTAGACGTTTGTTGATGTAGTAGTTGTAGCTTGCACTTTTAGCTGTTGGTGGTTTACCTTTTGTAGTTTTAGCTCGTAGTTTAGATGACAGTTTTAACTCACACAGCTTTAGCTGAGCTAATTTGGCTTACATTTGAGTGCAAAAGTTTGTACACCCTGAGTCAAATTACACTTACACTCCTAGTGTTTGTTAGCAACGTTAGCTTCATAGTTCCAGTGCTTTTGATACTAAACACGTTTTAGCTGGGCAACTACAAACACTACATCAGTTAAAACTACCAGTGTAAGTTATATTAACTAAACTGCATCAGCTGAAAGTATGTCAACCAAACTATGAGCTAAAATTACATAGTCATATGCAAAGGTTTGTGCACCCTTGGTCAATTGTACATGTTGCTTTTCTAAGTGAAAATAAGTTAACACATCCACTACAGAAAACACTATTTAATATGTTTTTAGTTCATAATTTTCGATTTATTTGAAGATTTTAACATACTGAAAAAAAAATGGCTAAATCCACGGGCTAAATTTACTTTTTATATTTCCCCAATATATTAAATTCAGCAAATAAACTAAAATAAATAATTAAATGTAAACACAATTCATTAAAGTGTGTGTTCTCTGTATAGGATGTGTACACTTAGAAAATCAACATGTACATTTGACCAGGGGTGCACAAACTTTTGCATGTGACTGTTTCATTTTAGTTCCTAGTTTTAGCTGATGCAGCTTAGCTTATGTAATTTACAATCATAGTTTTGCTGATGAAGGTTTTGTAGTTGTATAGTTTTCCATTTAGCCCAGATGGACATTAAGACGTGTTTAGTGTCCAAAGCACTGGACCTATGAAGCTAATGTTGCTAACAAACACTAGAAGTCAGCAATCTGACACTATCGAAGCAAAATTTGGACACCAAATGTGTCTGAGTGACTTGGCTGATTGACTACATCTGGGCTAAGTGAAAAACTGTAAATCTGATTTTTCACCAAACTATTCATTAAGTAATGTACTGATGTATTTTAAAATGAATTAGCCTTATTAAGCTAATATCCACTCCAGATCTCTCTCTCTGATAGTGTGTGGAACTCAGTGCTGTTGGACTCGCCTGAGACTCAGATCAGCAGCACTGAGACACCAAGTTACAGCCATAAAAATTTATTCCAATTAACACTTCAGGAGCCTGAGGCCTGCTGTCTTACACACACTGTCCATCCCACCACTAACACACACACACACACACACAGAGTTTATTCCACCGCTGATCTCTTCACACTTGCTGCAGATACACACTTCTGCCACTAGAGGGCACTTTGTGACTTCAGATCTCAGATCTGACCCAAAATACCAAAAGGCCAAGACACCGAAGTGACCTGGACAAAGAACCTCCAACACACTGAATATGCTCACTCACACAGTGAAGAATGACTTACTGAAATTATTTCATTTATATGTATTTAGAACCATTTAAGGTTAAAAAGAACACACTGACTTCCATTCGAGCACTTTATAATAAACATACAGTCATTAATGGTTTAAATATTATAGCTTCTCCTGATATATGCATTTGATTTGCACTGTTGTGTTATTGCTGCTGTACCTCTGCAATTTTCTTCAAAGAAATCGTCAAAGAAGAATATGGTGCAGAAAAGTACAGTACAGAAGAATACAGTACAAAAGATTACACTACAATACAGAACAGTACAGTTCAAAAGAGTATAGTACAAAAGAGTACACTACAGAGGAATACAGTACAAAAGAATGCAGTACAATACAGAAGAGTACAGTACAAAACAATACAGTACACTACAGAAGACTACAGTACAAATAAGTACAGTACAGAAGAGTACAGCACAATACAAAATGGTATGGTACAAAAGAGTATACTACAGAAGAGTACACTACAGAAGACCACAGTACAAAAGACTACAGTACAGTAGAGTACAGTTTAAAAGACACCAGCTGATTTCTAACTGATTCAAAAACAACTCATTTCTAACCTTCACCTTCAGTTTTTAAACAATTTATTTCTAACTTAGCAATTTCCAACCTTACTTCTAACCCATTCATTTCTATTCAAATCTATTGACCTCTAACTTTCTGTTTTTTAATCTATTTATTTTAGATCTATGGACTTCTAACCTTGGTGAATCTAACCTTGTCAATTCAGATGTGTTGACTTCAAACCTTCTGACTTAGAATTTACTGATTCTAGATCTATTGATCTATATTAGATCTTTTTAAATCTTTTGACTTCTAACTTTTTTATCTAAATTGTTCTGATTTCTAACCATCTGGTCTCAAATCTTTTGATTTCTAACCTTCCCCACCCTTTCCCACAGTTTCACAGTGCTTAGGCTATATTATTGTTATCCTGCACCCATGGTCTATTAGTATAATATACAGTGCTTGTATAATTTATTGTCAGTATTTATTGAATTTATTGTCTGTCTGCACTCTTAACACAGTTCTGTGTTAAATGTAGCACTGTGTGCTGGAGGAATCACATTTCGTCCCTCATTCATCTCATCTCTCTGGAGAAAAACAATAACAATAAAGCTGAATTTCACTATTGGTTTGAATATTGGTAATGTATTGATTTTAGGCCATTTGATAACTACCTTTCTCATTAGAGCTGTTAATAAATAAATAGAATAAATAATAAATAAGTGTATTATGTAGTTATTAGGTTATGGGACGTGAGTCAATGTTTGGGTTATTGTCTTTTTACACTATTTTAAAACTACAGCTGTCTATTAAGTTGGATGAACCCTGTTTTGAAGAGTGGTCTACTGGAAAGTTACATTAAACTATATTTGGGTAAAAGCCTTTTTCTCTTCTTCTCTGTCTTCTGTAAAGAAATGCAAAGGTTTTTTGCAAAAAGAAAAATGCAGCTACAAACGGCAATCTGTGGGGTCCAAGAACTATTCGGTGCAGTGAGGCCTTCAGGTTGGGTTTGGACAAAATGTTACTGGACGGTGGTTGGGTTTCGAAAAAAATATTGCTGGACTGATGTTCAGTTTGGACAAAATGTTACTGGACTCAGGTTGGGTTTGTACAAAATGTTACTGGACTCAGGTTGGGTTTGGACAAAATGTTGCTGGACTCAGGTGGGGTTTTGGACAAAATGTTGCTGGACTCAGGTGGGGTTTGGACAAAATGTTACTGGACTTAGGTTGGGTTTGGACAAAGTGTTGCTGGACTCAGGTGGGGTTTGGACAAAATGTTCTCAGCTTTCAGTCAGGTTTGGACAAAATGTCATCAGTCCCTGGGTCAGGTTTGGACAAAATTTGGTCAGGCTTGAGACAGGTTCAGACAACATGTCATTCTTGAGTTGGGTTTGGACAATATGTTGTTGGGCCTGGGTTCAGTTCAGACAAATATTTGTAGGGCTTCACATTCAGATAAAACTTTGTGGGGTCAAGTTCAGATAGTACTTCGGTTGGGTTTGGGCAAAAGTGTGTTGGGCTTGGATCAGGGATCAGACAAAATGTTACTGGGATTGATTGATGCTTCAGCCAAAATGTTGTCGGGCTTGGTTCTGGTTCAGCCCATATTTGGGTCTGGACCAAAATGTCAAGCTTAAAATAAAAGGAATCAGAAGTATTTACAGCAGATAGTGGAGAACAAGGGAACAATGCAGTGAATCAAAACAGCAGCAGAATTCTCAGTTATTAGTGCTGAGCTACATCAGATAAGATACAGTATAGATATGACGTGGCAGAGGTATTCACACACACACACATACACACCCACACACACCTACAAGCTCTGTGTATTAGTGTGTGTGTGCTGCTTCCAGGGTCTTCTGTATGAGTATGTGTAAACGCTGCTGTGCTGCAGTGCGTAGAGGAACCAGATGGTATACTAATAATCTGTTATTTCATATTCAATAGTAACTTATATAATATAGTTTTTTATTATATAAGCTTAACAGCAAATACATTTTATGATGTTTTATTCTATATTTCAAAGATCAACTAGAAGGTGTCTAACGATAAATAATATACCACAATTGTCTATTTCCATTAATGTTCATCAGGTTTTTTATATACATATATGTGTATACATATATAAATATATATATATATATATATATATATATATATATATATATATATTTATATATTGTTTTATATATATATATATATATATATATATATATATATATATTCTGTAAGTGAGAAAAAGTGAATACATCCTTTACAGAGACACACTTATGCACATTTTAATACACAATTACTGTTTATTTACTGAATTTAACATAGTGGGGAAAAAGTAAAACATAACATGTGGCCTGTACAAAAGTTAATGCATACTTTATGTCACTTAGCAAGTAAATATAAAATCAAATTTAGGTTTATACACACATAATTTATATTTCTACAAAGTTCTTTATATACACACACAGTATATATGTATGTATGTATATGTGTGTGTGTGTGTGTGTGTGTGTTGAGTCATATCTGTCAGTTCCATCTCCTGTTCAGCTGTGACTCAGACTCCGCCCCCGAGCGGTGTGACTGACAGCTCACTCCGATCAGTAATGACCCACACACTCTACTTTCCAGCTCTGCAGTGTAGCTGATGTTACAGAGTCCCGGTCAGGACGGAAACACAAAAACAAATGAGTCACTAAACACCAGCGTAAACGCTCGGTCATGGACTCGACTGAGTCAGGTCTCATCAACTGTTTCAGCATCAACACAGTATTTACACAGAGAAAAAGGCCTCCAGTATGTGTTTCTGATTGTTTTTGTTCGCCTTCAGGATAAAAACATCCTGACTTTACCGGAGAGAAACCACACTGTCCTACAGGACCAGCAAAACACTCCTGACTGAGTTTTCAGAGAAGCTCAGTGTTTCAGACATTAGCTGTGTTTCAAAGCCTAGACCGCATTGCTCGGCCGCTACGTCATAGCAGGCCGTTTCAAAGTGAAGGACACTTCATATACAGCCTAGTAATGCAGCCTACGTTCAGAGTGATTTTAAGGACACATCAGATGTTTCCTTCCAGGCCTTCGGTTACCCACAGTTCTCTGCACACGAACGATGCAACAGGCTCTATTTTCTCTCACCACTTCCCTCACGAGTTTCACGCCGCTCTGGTAACATCACCATGCAGCCTCGTTAGGAGTGCTCCATTTGTGTGACCATAGGACAGTCCTACCGAGGACCCGCGCTACCTCGGCTGCAGCCTAGGATCTGAAACACAGCTAACGTATCAAACAGTACATTCAACAGACTGGAGCAAGTAAAGTATTCCTGTTAATGCTGACTATAAATTGCTGAAGGTGTAATAAAATTAAACAACAAGGCCACAGTGCACACTCCCTCCTCTGAACATAGCACTGCCTCTGGACCTCAGAGGTCAGAGCAGGGAGGGAACACACACTTCTTTATAAGCATGTAGTTGACACTGGGCTAACTTATTAGCTTGTGGATAGCGCATCATTATAAACTATTGTTTTCTATAAATGTGATCTAATAACTGAGAACAGAAACATTAACTTATTAACACGAGGCTTTTTTTAACACACTTCTTATTTAACAGTACATTGAAATGAGACACTACTGGATTTTTTGAATAATTTCAGCAATAAATATAATACATATGAGACTAATTATTACACATAATTAGTCCCATAAATATAGCATATATATGGGGGTATTTTTACATATAGATATTTACCTAAAAATAAAATTAAAAAAATAATAATACAGTAACTTACTACATATACAAAGAAAAATCTTAACTTAAATATGGAATTTTTTCTGCTAATTTAGTGCCAAAATGAAAAATATTAGTGCCAAATTTTTGTGCCAAAATGAAAAATATGAAAAATAAATATAAATTACAAACTATGCCAAATAAAGCAAATAAAGACTAATTCATGTTAGACCAAAATAAATGTCTCAAAATGACTCAGAACTAAATCTTTCATTTTCATTAAAAATGAAGATTGTCTTTACCGTCTCCCGTGAAGGTGCTGTGTGGAGTTTTGTCCTGACAGTTTGCGTGTGCATGTAAGTTTAAGATCAACAGGCTCTGTGCTGTTGTTGTTGCTGATTATGTGTGTGTGTGCGTTTTGTGCTTTTCTAAGTGAAATCCTTTTTTCGTAAACTTGATAAAAGCTCATGAGCTCATTAGCGGTGAGCGGGTTCTAACAGGGTCCGTGGTGTTGATGGGTCTGTGTGTGTAAAAGTGTAATAAGTTGTATCGAGGTCCACGCTGTTGATGATGTTGTGTGCATGTTTAACAGGTTGTAACAGGGTCTGGGTTAATGTTAGTGTGTGTGTGTGAACTGCTAGCGTTAGCGACTCACAGGGTCCTCCACATTGTTACACACTGTTTAGAGCTGAGGATCTTCACAGGGCTGCAGAGAGAGGGTGAAAGGGCAGAGCTGTGTGAATCTGAGACAGGCTCATTAGTAATGAATCTGCTGTAGCAAGGCCTTCGCTCTGTGTGTGTGTGTGTGTGTGTGTGTGTGTGTGTCACATGGCTGCATCATTAGGAACATTAGTGACCAACACACTTTTTTCCAGTACAACTTCAACCTAGTTCTCATCTGGTGGGCGGAGCACTTTTTATCAGTAATCACTTTATTTGTAAATTTATTTATCATTATTTAATATTGTGTTTAATTGGAGACTTGACGGTACTGATTTAGGATGTGAAGCAGGACTTGCCTGCAGTAACTTAGGAGCTGAATCGGGACTAGAGTGTACTGATTTAGGACTTGAATCGGGACTAAAATATACTAATTTGGGAGCTGAATCAGGACTAGAGTGTAATGACTCGGAACTTCAATCGGGACCAAAGTGCACAGACTTGGAATTTGAATCAGGATTGTCTGCATTGACTTGGGCCTAGAATTGGGACTAGAGTGTACTGACTTGGAACATGAATCAGGATTAGAGTATACTGACTTGGAGTTTCAATCGGGACTCAGGACTTGAGTGTACTGATTTGGGACTTGAATCGGGGCTAGAGTGTACTGACTTGGGATTTGAATTTGGACTAGAGTGTACTGACTTAGAATCTGAATTTGGACTAGAGTGTACTGACTTAGAATCTGAATTTGGACTAGAGTGTACTGACTTAGAATCTGAATTTGGACTAGAGTGTACTGACTTAGAATCTGAATTTGGACTAGAGTGTACTGACTTGGGACTTGAATTGGGACTAGAGTGTACTGATTTGGGACTTGAATTGGGACTAGAGTGTACTGACTTGGGACTTGAATTGGGACTAGAGTGTACTGATTTGGGACTTTAATTGGGACTAGAGTGTACTGATTTGGGACTTGAATTGGGACTAGAGTGTACTGACTTGGGACTTGAATTGGGATTAGCATACTGACTTGGGATCTGAATTGGGACTAGAGTGTACTGACTTGGGACTTGAATTAGGACTAGTGTGTACTGACTTGGGACTAGAATATACTAACTTGGGACTTGAATTAGGACTAGTGTGTACTGACTTGGGACTTGAATTGGGATCCAACCAGAGAATGGAGTGTTAAGATTTAAGACTTACTTGTTATATGCGACTCAGTGACTTGATGGTCAGGGTTGTGCAAGGTGGACCACAGCAGCATTAACACACACACACACACACACACAATAGTGCGCAGCAGAATCAGTGTGTGTGTGTGTTATTTGCCCTGTGATCTGAGTGCGTATCCTTACTAGGAGCTAAATGATAATGACCAGCTAAAGTGTGAAACTATAATGAAGTGATACTACTGCTGCCTTCCACAGGGAGACGGACACGGGGGGGGGCACAAAGCGCCTGTGGCCTCCATAATGATACCTAGACAATATTCCCCAAACACGTACACAAAAAACAGAGGTGCAAATTACAGTAACAGAGAGAGAGAGAGAGAGAGAGAGAGAGAGAGACTGAAGATCAAGGTCCAGCAGTGGAACTGTGTTCTCTGGAGTGATGGGGCTCCAGCCAACACCTTTGGGATGAACTGACCATCCAACATCAGTACCTGACCTCACTAATGCTCAATCAAATCCTCACAGCAATGTTCAACATCTGGTGTAAAGCCTTCCAGAGGAGTAGAGGCTGTTACTGCAGCACAGACTCACTATTAACACCCTCAGTGAGTTTAATACAGTGGATGTAATTTGTAATTGTGTTGTTATGTGTTATTGTTGTTGTTGTTATTACTGATTATAAAACATCTGCAAGACCAGTTTCTCTCTTACTCTGTCTCTCTTTTCTTTTTTTCCTTCCCCTCTCTCTCTCTTTCTCCTTCTCCATCTCTGTATCTCTCTATATCTTTTTTTCTTTTCTTTCTTCCCCCTTCTTCTCCCTCTCCCTCTCCTTCTCTTTTTTCTCTCTATCTCCTCTATCTATTCTCTCTCTCCCTCTCCTTCTCTCTTCTTTCTCTCTTCCTCTCCCTTTGTCTTTTTTCTTTCTTTTTCTCTCTTCCTCTCTCCTTTCTCTCTCTTTACTTTTCTGTCTTCCTTTTTGTCTCATCTCTTTCTTTTTCTTTCTTCTCTTCCTCACTTTTCTGTCTCTCTCGTCTATCTTTCTGTCTATCTCTCTCCTTTCTCCTCTTCTGTCTTTCTCTTTCCCTCCCTCTTTCTTTTTCTGTTTCTTTTTCCCTCTTCATCTCTTCTTTTATCTCTTTCTGTCTCTACTTTTCTATTTCCCTCTCTGTCTTGTTTTCTTTCGTTCCCCCCTCTTTCTTTCTCTCTCTCCCTCTCTCTCTCTCTCTCTCTCTCTCTCTCGGCGTTAAATCACACGTTAGAGGAGTCAGTGGAAGTGTTGACAGTTTTACAAACAGAAATGTAAAAGGGAGGACTCGAGAGGATCGCCACGGTGACGGGGAAGAGCCGGGCTGAACACACACACACACACACACACACACACACACACACACACACTGAGCCAAATAAAGTTATTTTAATTAGCCCTCACACTCATCACACTCTCCCTGTGGATGCACTGATCACACACATCTGCTCCGAATTCAGAATATGATTAAAATGTAAAGATACAGTAAAACCAGTGAAATAAGGATGAACGCATTACCTGAGACTGAGCTTCGTTACTCGGAAAAATAGGTTTCGGATAAAACAACGGAGCTTCAAAGCATCTTCAGACGCAGTGATGAGTCTCTACAGAGGAAGATCAGAGGTCCAGGCTGTGGTCGTTTCTGCCGTCTCTGGTTTCTCTGGTCATGCATCACTCTGTAGTCAGCATTATGCCTTTACTAGGAACTCTGGGTCTGAGCTGGATTCCTCTATGGGTAAAAAGAATAAGATTTGATCACTTCCTGAAGTTAAGAAGTCTAACCTGTGTCCATTTTCCCTCTGACTGTCACTGCATCCTCTGAAGTATGAGGTCATTATAGAGCCAAAATATGAACATTGCTACAGCCGTTCTAATAGCGAGCTAACACTGCGCACTGAAATGACGTCGCATGAAAGTAAATCTACTAACACTTTGAACTGTTGCTTTAACCAAATCAGTCCTCACCTCCCACTCAAAGCCCAGATAACCAACCTGAAACTCTTATTATGGACTTATTTTGGGAGGAACTGATTCGACAGGCGACCTGTCCAGGGTGTATCCTGCCTTCCGCCCAATGTCCACGGGGATAGGCTCCAGCACCCCACCGCGACCCAGAAGAATAAGCGGTTTATAAAGTGTGTGTGTAATCAACTTCATGGTGCTTCGTAATAATAATAATAATAATAGCCAGGTTGCTAATGCTAGGCTAGCTTCCCACACTAATCTGTCAGTAATGTCTTAGTGGTGTCAGTTCAGCATGAATAGTTGTTACTTTCTCAGATACCAAATTTGATACGACCCAAACCCAGTGGACCAGCTCTGGTTCCACATTACAGTCCTATATGAGTGTAAGAACCATTTACACATGCGTTTGTTTACCTTCTGCATCTGTCTTCTGATTGGCCAGCGGTCTATTGTGTATAGAAATGGAGTGATTACAGAACTTTAGTCGCTCTACTTCACTCACATACTCTGTACTCACTCTTACGAGGACGGAAACTTAAGTCTTCCAAATTAAAAAGGGTTATAACACCTTTATAGAGGTGAGATAGTGAGCTCTGGGTGAAACGGATCTGAGCTGAATGGTTATTAATAGTCAGTTCTATATTAGTAAACTCACACACAGTGTATTTAAACATAGTTACACGGTGTTATTCTGCACATCATCTCTTCTGGAACGCTATCTGTCTGTCTGTCTATTTATCTATCTATCTGTTTATTTGTCTATCTATCTGTTTGTCTGTCTATTTAAAAAAGCCTTCCTTGCCCTATGTGAAAAAGTAATTGACCCCTTAGCTACTAAATCAATCAATCTCTTTGTCTATCTATCTATCTGTCTATCTATCTATCTATCTATCTATCTATCTATCTATCTATCCATCTATCTATCTATCTATCTATCTATCTATCTATCTGTCTGTTTATTTGTCTATCGATCTGTCTGTCTGTCTGTCTATCTATCTATTTAAAATCAACCCCTTCCTGGCCCTATGTGAAAAAGTAATTGACCCCTTAGCTACCAAGTTCAATTGACTATGGGGTTCAGTGTCACTGAACACACCCAGGCATGATCACAGCCAGACCTGCTGAATCTACACATCACTTAAACAGAGCCTGTCTGTCAATTTGAAGCAGCTAGAAGGTCTCAAAAAGCAGCACATGATGCTTCATACTAAAGAGATTCAAATACAGATGCAAAATAAAGTCACTGAAATCTACCAGTCTGGAAAGGATTACAAAGCTGTTTCTGAGGCTCTGGGACTCCAGCCAACCACAGTGAGAGCCATTATCTACAAATTGGAAAGATTGGACCAGTGTTGAACCTTCCCAGGAGTGGACAGCCTACCAATACCACACTACTACACTATATGGCCAAATGTATATATTTGTTGGACGTCCCATTCCAAAACCATGTTGGCTATATCAGCTTCCACTCTTCTGGGAAGCTTTCTACAGATGTTGGAGAGTGTGTAGGAATTTGTGTCCATTCAGTCAAAGAGCATCTGTGAGGTCAGACACTGATGTTGGATGAGAGGGCCTGGCTCACAATCAATGTTCCAGTTCATCCCAAAGGTGTTCAGTGGGGTTGAGGTCAGGACTCAGGCCACAAGAGTTCCTCCACACCAAACTGGTCTTTATGGAGCTGCTTTGTGCTCAGGGTCTCAGTCATGCTGGAATAGGAAAGGCTCTTCCCCAAACTGCTGACACAAAGCTGGAAGCAGATAACTGTGTAAAGTGTCTTTGTGCTGTAGCATCAACATCTCCCTTCACTGGAACTGAGGGGCCCAAGCCCTGAAAAACAGCCCAGCCCATCATCCCTCCTCCACCAAACTTTACTACTGGCACCATGCTTTCCGGTAGGTAGTGTTCTCCTGGCATCCACCAAACCCAGATTCACCCGTCAGACTGACAGATAAAGAAGATGATTCATCACTCCAGAGAACATGTTTCCACTGCTCCAGAGTCCAGTGGTGGCGCATGATAATAGCACTTACAGTTGACGGGGCAGATCTAGAAATTTCACAAACTAAACCGTGTCAGAGGTGGCATCCTATGACAGTTCTATGTTTAAAGTCACTGAGCTCTTCAGTACGACCCATGTTAATGCCACTTTGTCTATGGAGACTGCATGGCTATGTGATGTTAGCAGTGGGTGTGGCTGAAACCCCTGAATGCAATCATTTGGAGGGGTGTCCACATATTTTGGCCATTGACAAAATCTCGTATCTTCAAAATGGCAATACAGGAGCAGGAAAAAAGTTCTTAAACCATGTCCATGAGTGTCATGATCATTTAGTAGGTCAGTCTATATAGTACATAGCATTTTATACTGAGCCCTGCTGGTGATGTCCTGTATAAATAAAAATAATGCGTGGCCACTCCATATTAATGCGTGGGAACAAGATATTAATGCATGGCCACATCTCAGTAAGGCATGGGAACAAGATAATTAAGTCATGGCCACAAAATCACACCCTACGGAGCTCTACTGGAGACATCCTGTATTAATAAAAATAATGCGTGATCTTGACTTAGTAAGGCTTGGGAATGAAATCCTAATGTGTGGACACAACTTAGTAAGGCATGATCTCGTTCCCACACCTTACTAAGTCGTAGCCACGACTTAATTATCTCATTCTCATGCCTTACTAAGTCGTGGCCACACATTAGGATCTAATTCCCACACATTATTTTTATTTATATGGGATGTCACCAGCAGTGCTTCATACATGCCTTAATAAACTGGTCAAGGCTTAATTATCTAGTGGCCATGCCTTCCTAAGCCATGGCCACACATTAGAAGTGGACCAGCTCTGGTTCCACATTACAGTCCTATATGAGTGTAAGAACCATTTACACATGCATTTGTTTACCGTCTGCATCTGTCTTCTGATTGGCCAGCGGTCTATTGTGTATAAAAATGGAGTGATTACAGAACTTTAGTCGCTCTACTTCACTCACATACTCTGTACTCACTCTTACGAGGACGGAAACTTAAGTCTTCCAAATTAAAAAGGGTTATAACACCTTTATAGAGGTGAGATATTGAGCTCTGGGTGAAACGGATCTGAGCTGAATGGTTAATGATAGTCAGTTCTATATTAGTAAACTCACACATAGTGTATTTAAACATAGTTTAAACGCCTTCCTAAGCCATGGCCACACATTAGAATCTTGTTCCCACGTCTTATCAAGTCGTGGTCATGACTTAATTACCTCGTTCCCATGCCTTACTAAGTCGCTAATGTCACCAGCTGGGCTCCAGAATTGTATGTTTTTTGGGCTTTTTTAAAGTCTAACATTCTTATTACTATAATATGTCCACATATCTGCTTACAGTTACCTGTGTTTGTAAATGTTTGTCTTTAATGATAAAGAAATGACTTTGCATGACCTTTAACTGAATCTCTTTACTTTCATGATTTCCTTGTAAACTCCCAGGAAGCGAAACAAAGACAACAAAATTTTGTGGAAGAAATTAAAAAAAAGTAGCTGCCAATGTGTTGCAGTAATGAGATTAAGTAGCAAAACAACACATTTTTAAAAGGAAACATGTTTTAACAGTTAGCATTAATTAGTTTGACAACAATACAGAGATTATAAAGAGAAAAGTGGTGTAGAAAACAAAACATTTATTTTAAAATGTTATTAAAATTCATTTAAAATTAAATAATTCAATTCAGTTAATTAGGCAGACATGAGAATAAGTCACATGTGTGGTAGATAACGATTAGCCTCTTAGCGTGTATCGGTCCAGTTCCACCGATGGCCTAATAAATGAGCAGTCACTGAGCCCCAGACACCCACAGTGCTCTGCTAACCCCAGTGCCATCTGAAGTGTTGATGGTGGCACCGCTGGTTTCAGTCAGTGCTGGTCTACATCAGAGTTTTCACTGAGGTTCTGTGGAGAACCAGCCTGATCTGTGTAACCATCACCGCCTCCATTATTTAGCTCACAGTCTGAGTGTGGACTCACACTTCGGTTCCTCACCCTCAGAACTCGGAACACCCCTAAAATTAAGGCTCTCGGATGGTTCTTGGCTTGGATGTGCTCTTCTTTTCCCTCTCTCTCTTCTAAGAGAAGGGAAGAGAAGAGTAAAGTAGAAAAGAGAGATTGAGAAGAGTAAAGCAGAGAAGAGAGAGAGGATGGGCGAGAGAGCTATAGTGTGAGAAAACCTCTCTGAAAGTGTGATTCACAGCTCAGCTGAGCTTCATGTCTGAGCTCCATGTTCCTCTGCAGAAGATCCAGAACGTCTCCATATGGCAAATCTTACACATACACCATACATACGCAAAAGTTTGTGCACCCCGTGGTCAAATGACATGTTGTTGATTTTCTAAGTGTGAATAAGTGAACACATCCTCATACAGACACTGAAACAGGGCATTTCCTAATCATTTTACTGCACAGTTTCTATTCCTGAGACTCGTGAAAATGATTACAGATGACAGTAAGATGATGTTCTTCCATGAACCTTTAGTGCTTGTAGGACAGAATGAGTGAGACTACAGTAGGTTATAAAGCTTATAAAGAGACAGTAAAAGAGACCAGCAGTGACAGCGGAAAAAAACATCGGAAGATGATAATAAATAAAGATAAAAATGCTGAAGATATGTAAATTACACCTCACGGATGACTCTATAGTGAGGGCAATACAGTGTCTCAACAAATACGAGCTGCTGATTTAGTGGAGTAACTAAACAAAACTAGCCCCCCTGTAGTACTTAAATACAAAAATATATAAAAATATCCATAACCTTGTATCTCCATTTTTGTTGTTTTTCAGTTTTTGGCACAATCTGAAAATGCCTGTTGTCCTTTACATTGTTTGTAAATTTTATGATGAATGGACCAAAAGAAACGACCCAAAATGACTTGGAAAAAAAGTCTGGTTCCATTGACTTCCATTAAAAGTAAAGCATGTTTTTCCTTCTCCTGTAAAGTTACCATTTTGAAGATATGAGGTTTTGTTCAGACAACAGCAATATATTAAAAAATTCTGCACATTAGACTCTGGGTCATTCTACAGAAATGTCCATCTCTCTATAGGAGTCACTGGTGTTACCGATCCTCATTGGTGTTACACAAAAAAGGTAACACCATATTTTTAATGAAAAATGCATTTTACAAAATGGCTGGAGATTTTTTGTTACGTGGTAACACCAGTGACACGACTCCCGGGGACAACAACTTTCATTATATATTTTATGATATTTATTTGGCATTTGTTTTCTTTATGTCGTTTAAATCATATATTTCATAGTCATTTATAGATTATTGCAGTTAAAATTGTAGAAAAACATGTTTTTTACTTCAAAATATGGCCTCAGCCTTTACACATGACTGTGGGGATGAGCTCTTCTGTGGTGCTTGGAATTCTATATGATTGATTTAAAAACCAATATTGCTAAATTGAGGCTCAAGAAGGTGTAATTGATAAAATAACTTATTGTTTTATTTCGAAATAGAAATAAATTGTAAACCTAACATGTTCTTTCAGTGTAATATATCTCTAAATGCTGGACGTTTCTGTAGAATGACCCCTTTAAATATACACATTAATATATACCATCATTGCACCATTTCCAACGTACAGTTTTGTAACAGTAATATACGTTATGAAATAAAAGCTATGATATGTACGGTTGTACACATTTACACATGTGCAGTTAATTGAAATAATATTAACAACTTGTGCAGCTGTCAAGTTTCACAGAAATTAAGTTACAGGCAACTCACCAAAGTTTCACCGTATAAAGCCAGACCAAAGACTTAGTTTGCTAATCTGCCGTTAACTTCAGCCACAGGTGTTACCAAAGACAGAGGACAACATTCTTCAGCACCATGAGGTTCTCTTGGTCTTGAGGAGGGACCAAAACCCATAAAACTGGACCTGTCAGTGCTGGACCGATGGCCAAAGGGAAAAGCTCAATTCTGGTTCTGTGGTGCTGAAGGTCTGGGTTCTTTGTGTTGTGAATAAACACTCTGTACATCAGCAAGGTGAAGCATCAGGAGAGGGGTTTCCGATAAAGTGGCCAGAGGGTGACAGCTGAGAATGGACCACAACCCAAATAATATCTGGTCAACAGCGGTCCTGTGGTCAGAAACTGACCAGCGATAAACTGTGGACGACAGCCTGGAAGCGTAGAGTAAAATTTAAGGTTGGTGTTTCTGATGAAATGGCCATTTACTGTATATACGAAGTAAACACAGTGAATGGTCACCAGGAGCACTTAATAATAATAATAATAATAATAATAATAATAATTATAAGTATATTTTCTTATGAAATTTAAAATCACTCATAAAACAAAAATTATAAATATAAAAATAATAAATCTGGTTCCACTGACTTCCATTAAAAGTTAAGAATATTTTTCCTTCTCCTGTACAGTTACCTTTTGGGGGACAGAAGGTTTTGACGCCACATGGTCACGGTTGGAACATTTATTAATTTTGTTTATTTATTTATTTGACATAATAATGAAAAAGCTGCCTTTTTAACCTGTGTCAAAAAAGAAAGCCTGTGATTGGCCGGTTGGGCTTTGATTGACAGTGAGTTTGGGCGGGGTTAATTGGCGGAGCCAAGTCTCTTTCCACAGCAGTAATCAGAGCAGGTGCGAGACACTCTCTACAGGTCCGCAGGTGTGTGTGTGTGTGTGTTGGGTTAAGAGCCTTCGCTGGTGTGTTAATGATGACACAGATTCACTGGAGGACTGACTGAGTTAAAGCTTTTAAATATGATTCTTTAGAGGCCGAGTTTACTGAGACAGCAGGAGAGACACTGTGTGTGCATGTGTTTGTTTTTGTACATTTTCAGGACAAAAATGTCCTGATTTAGAAGGAAAAACAGAGAAAAACAGGTTTTACCTACAATACCTGGATTTGCTGTTTAAACTTAGAGAGCAAAACCATTTCATTACATACTGGCCATGCTATCGTTAAATATTGGTACTTATATATCACATCTGTCAGGCTCCAGTCCTCGCAGGTCAAAACTCTGCAGACTTCAGCACAAAACACACCAGATTCAGCTCATCAGCTAATTAGCAAGGACTTCATGAACTGAAATCAGAGCGTTAGATGAGGGTAAACGCTGATCACAGCACTTGACATGCCTGTTATGTACCACTACAGTTGAATGATACATTGTTTTAAACATTATTTGAAAAGCTGTCCTTCAAATTGTGTGACATTTTCATGACAAACACAACTTGCCGAACTTTGAATAACATATTTTAACATGAACTTTTTCATTAAAAATGATTTTCCTGTTCTTAAAAAATTACTATCTTGAACATCTAGCAACAGTGGACCGAGGAGGGACAAACCAGGAACAAGCGACATTGCTGGCTCATTGATGTGCGAGGGCTATCCTGTCTGGTCAGAACCAACTGAACAGCTGTTGCTGCTCAAGTCTCAGAAATGTGTAATGACGGTTATCGAACAACTGTGTACACACCATGAATCCCACCTTGCTACGTATGGGGCTTTGCAGCTGCAGACACTTGTCCCCTGGCAAAAGTGACTACAATGGGT
>NW_023494792.1:2469510-2532010 GCF_904425465.1 Colossoma macropomum | reverse complement strand
TTAATATTACGATGTGTCTGTATGTGTATATAAGGGTGTGTATGTGTGTGTGTTTATATTACGATGTGTGTGTATGTGTATATAAGGGTGTGTATGTGTGTGTGTGTTAATATTACGATGTGTCTGTATGTGTATATAAGGGTGTGTATGTGTGTGTGTTAATATTACGATGTGTGTGTATGTGTATATAAGGCTGTGTATGTGTGTGTTAATATTACGATGTGTGTGTATGTGTATATAAGGGTGTGTATGTGTGTGTGTTTATATTACGATGTGTGTGTATGTGTATATAAGGCTGTGTATGTGTGTGTTAATATTACGATGTGTGTGTATGTGTATATAAGGGTGTGTATGTGTGTGTGTTTATATTACGATGTGTGTGTATGTGTATATAAGGGTGTGTATGTGTGTGTGTTTATATTACGATGTGTGTGTATGTGTATATAAGGGTGTGTATGTGTGTGTGTTAATATTACGATGTGTGTGTATGTGTATATAAGGGTGTGTATGTGTGTGTGTTTATATTACGATGTGTGTGTATGTGTATATAAGGGTGTGTATGTGTGTGTGTTTATATTACGATGTGTGTGTATGTGTATATAAGGGTGTGTATGTGTGTGTGTTTATATTACGATGTGTGTGTATGTGTATATAAGGGTGTGTATGTGTGTGTGTTTATATTACGATGTGTGTGTATGTGTATATAAGGGTGTGTATGTGTGTGTGTTTATATTACGATGTGTGTGTATGTGTATGTAAGGCTGTGTATGTGTGTGTTAATATTATGATGTGTGTGTATGTGTATATAAGGGTGTGTATGTGTGTGTGTTTATATTACGATGTGTGTGTATGTGTATATAAGGGTGTGTATGTGTGTGTGTTTATATTACGATGTGTGTGTATGTGTATGTAAGGCTGTGTATGTGTGTGTTTAATGATGGTTTTGTTCTGGTCAGAGTCCAGATTTAAACCCTATAGATAATTTTTGGTCTCACATTAAACACAAACCAGCTCGTTAATGTTTTTTAGCTGTTTGAAGCCGTCAATGCTGAGTGGATCGATACTGACTCTTCTTTCTGTAAAAGACTGTCTGCAGGTTCGTCATTTAAAGAAGTCGAAGTGAAAAGCTCTCCTACACTGACTTACTGCAGCTGTGTATTTAATGATTCGTTGTTTAAAACATTAAAAGCTTAATGTTCTGCCATTTTGGGCTCAGCCCTTTTTTGTGCAGGGGAGTGTATATGTGTGAATGTGTGTGTGTATACGTGTGTGTGTATGTGTGAGAAGAAACTTAACCTAACCCCACCCTCCTCACCAATAACCGGACAAGCGTTTCTTACAACCTCATTTCCGAAAAAGTTGGAACGCTGTGCAAAATGGAAATAAAAATAAAATGCAACGATGCAATGATGTGCAAATCATTTCAACACTGTATTTCATTAAAAATAGTATAAAGACAACATATCAAATGTTGAAACTGAGAAATTTTATTGTTTTTTGAAAAATATTTGCCCATTTGAATTTTGGTGCCAACAACACGTTCCAAAAAGTTGGGACGAGGGCAACAAAAGGCTGGTAAAGTTGTATAATGCTAAAACAAAACACCTGGTGGTTAATAGGCAACTGGTCAGTAACATGATTGGGTATAAGGACCATCTCAGAGAGGCTGAGTCTTTCAGAAGTACAGATTAGGAGGGGTTCACCACTCTGTGAAAGACTGCATCAGCAAATAGTGCAACAATTCAAGAATAACGTTTCTCAACATGAAATGGCAAAGAACTTTTGCTTTTCATCATCTACAGTACATAATAACATTAAAACATTCAGAGAATCTGGAGAAATCTCTGTATGTAAGGGACAAGGCCAAAAACCAGTATTGGCTGGCTGTGATCTTTGGGCCCTCAGGCAGCACTGCATTGAAAACAGACATGATTCTGTAATGGAAATCACTGCATGGGCTCAGAAACACTTCTGAAAAACACTGTCTGTGAAAACAGTTCATCACTGCATCCACAAATGATAATTAAAACTCTAAAATGCAAAGAAGAGACCAAATATGAACAGGATCCAGAAACGCTGCCGCCTTCTCTGGGTCCGAGCTCATTTTAAATGGACTGAGGCGAAGTGGAAAAGTGCCCTGTGGTCTGATACAACATTTGAAATTCTTTTTGGAAATCATGGACACTGTGTCCTCTGGGCTAAAGACCACTCAGCTTGTTGTCAGTGCACAGTTCAAAAGCCAGTATTTATGATGGTATTGGGGGGCATTAGCGCACATGGTATGAGTGTGCAGTTGTGAAGGCGCCATTAATGCTGAACGATATATACATGTTTTGGCAATGTAAGCTGCCATTCAGACAACGTCTTTTTCAGGGAAGGCCTTGATTATTTCAGCAAGATAATTTAAAACCACATTCTGCATGTATTACAGCAGCACTGCTCCATATTGAAAGAGTCCGGGTGCTAAACTGACCTGCTGCAGTCCACACCTGTCACCACTGATAATGTTTGGCACATTATGAAATAAAAAATACGACAGAGGAGACTCTGAACTGTTGAGTAGCTGACATCCTGCATCAAACAAGAATGAGGAAACATTTCACTTTCTAAACTACAGCAGTGTCTCCTCAGTTCCCAAACACTTAGAGTGTTGTTAAAGAAGAGGTGGTGAAACACAGTGGTAAACAGGCCCCCGTCCCAACTTTTTTAGAACATGTTGCTGGCATAAAATTCAAAATGAGCATATATTTTTCAAAAAACAATAAAACTTCTCAGTGTCAACATTTGATATGTTGTCTTTGTAGTATTTTCCTTTATAAATATGGTTTACATGATTTGCACATCACTGCATCCTATTTTTATTTACATTCTGCACAGCATCCCAACTTTTTTGGAAATGGGGTTGTATTATTATTATTCATAAGATTAAGTTATTCTTTTACTCTTAAAATTGTGTATTTGAACTATTTAAAGTAAATATTGTTTAAAGTTATAAAACACAGTAGCGACCCGCTCCTGGCTGTGTGTGTGTTTGTGTGTGTGTGTACTGTTTGTGTATGTTTGTGTGTGTGGGTGTGTATGTAATGAGTGTGTGTAAATATGTTTATGTTTGTGTAGAAGGTGTGTGTATGTTTGTGTATGTATATGTGTGTTGTGTGTGTATGTGTGTTTATGCAGGTGTGTGTATGTGTGTATATAGTGTGTGTGTTTATGTATGTGTGTATGTCTATATGTGTGTGTATGTTTGTTTATGTAGGTGTGTGTGTGTTTGTGTATGTAGGTGTGTCTGTGCGAGTATGTGTATATGTATGTTTGTGTGTATGGGTGTGTTTATGTAGTCTGTGTATGTGTGTGTATATGTTTATGTGTATGTAGTGAGTGTGTGTTTGTGTATATATCTATGTGTATGTAGTGAGCATGTGTGTGTTTGTGTTTGTGTGTGTGTGTATATGTGTGTGTGTGTGCGTATGCCTGTGTGTATGTAGTGTGTGTGTGTGTGTGTTTGTGTGTGTATGTGAGTGTGCGTATGCCTGTGTGTATGTAGTGTGTGTGTGTGTTTGTGTTTGTGTGTATGTGTGTGTGTGAGTGTGCGTATGCCTGTGTGTATGTAGTGTGTGTGTGTGTTTGTGTGTGTATGTGTGTGTGTGCGTATGCCTGTGTGTATGTAGTCTGTGTGTGTGTGTGTGTGTGTATGTGTGTGAGTGTGCGTATGCCTGTGTGTATGTAGTGTGCGCGTGTGTGTGTGTGTGTGTGTGTGAGTGTGTGTGTGTGTGTGTGTGTGTGTGTGAGTGTGTGTAGGTGTGAGAGTTTTTTCTGCTGTCTGTGGGTTGTGGTCATGTGAGCAGGAAACAGAAGCACGTTTAGTTTCACACTGCTGTACACACACACACACACACACACACACACACACACACACACACAGCCCTGTATACGCTGCACTCAGAGCTGCTGAACTCAGAATCACTCCTCAGCACTGCAGGCCTCAGTGTAACTCAGCTTATCGGCTGCGTTACCTTTAGAGCTTTACAGGACAGAGTCACTGAGAAATCACACTGATACTGCACTGAGCGCTGTCTCTGCTCTCCGTCACACTGTTAATACCGTCATCTTCCAGCTCTCACCTCAGAGACATCATCACATACATCACAGATGGACTGAATCAATGCTTTCCAGAGTCCCAAGACCAACTTAACCCCTTAAAATCCCAGTCTTATTACATACTAAGGCTTATTACTCAGAAACTACAAGGACTTCAGTGCAAACTGAGATATTCTTATAGAATAGTTATAGAAGTGCGAATAAAACTCTGGGCCCTCCAGTGGCGTTGGCCATTTCTGGGGCTAAATAGTGAAGTTTACTCTTAAGTATAAATTTATTTCCAAAATAATAATCCCCTCCCCCTTTCCCCACCACAGCAAGTAGTTTTCATTTCTATATATTTTAGTAGAATTTATCTGCTTTTCTTTATTATCTATTGTCTATCTTGGTCTTGCCGCCGCTGTTGACGGGGGTGGGGGGGGAGGGGGGGAGGAGTACAACAGAGCTGCTGAAGTGAGAATGTTTTATTTGGCCTAGCAGAAAGTTACCTCGATCCCCCCACCCTTCCACCCCCTTACCTAATGAGATAACAAAAAAAAATCATTAAATAAAATTCATTATTTGCAAACAAAACAAACAAACAAACAAAATGCTGTGTAGAAATACTGTGTTAAAAACTGCATTTATAATCTACCTTCTGTCTTTATTTGTACACTGCAAAAAATGGCATCTTGTCAACTGAAATGATCTTAATTCCAGTCAGTATAGCTAATATTTCCCAATTTGAGATGGTTGTGCACTTATTATTAGATTATCTGGCTTATTCCCAGACACGTTTTACTTGTTTTAGGTAATTTTATCAAGTAAAGTTATCTCACTATACTGGCAGATCATTTTTTAAAACAAGCTAAATTATCTGTCAGTATAGTGAGATAATTTTACTTGATAAAATCATTTAAACAACTAAAAAGTCTAGAAATAAGGTAAATAATCTAAATTAAGATTACAACAATCTCAACAGGAGAAATACTAGATTTATTGACGATATTTAGGATTATTTTACTTGACAAGTCCACCACAAACACTGCACCCGAGGCGTAAAGTTTTGGCACCACCCTTATTATATTTCATACCATATTCATATGTTCTGCAGTTATTGATCGGCATTATTAAGCTGTGCTGTCATTTTGAGAGTCTTCGTTTGCTGAACACACTTAAAAGTGATGGTTCTTTGCGGGTTCTTTAGTAAAGAAAATTATTATTTATGGAATCATAAACATTCAAAGAACGCTTTGCATTATAATATGGTTTTTTGCAGTGTGAAATGGTTCTTCCAGTGGAGGTGCTGTATATCACTCTATATAGAACCTTTTTGAAAAGGGTTCTACATAGCACCAAAAAGCGTTCTTCTAATATTACGATGTCAGGCTTGTTACAATAGAAGAACCCTTTTCAAAAAGTTTCTAAATTAGAACCATCCACAACACATTCTCCATCAGTCTGAAGAACGCTTTCATGATGCAAAGAACCCTTTAATCATGCAAAGAACCCTTTAATGCTTATGCTTCTATACAGAACCAAGAACCCCTGAAGAACCATCTTTTTAACTGTGTAGCATTTCCATTTTGGCACCCAAGCAGGCCTTCACTGAGCGTTGGTCACTAATGTGTGTTGCCTCATTAACATGCTGGTTTTGATTGGCTTTTACTGAGGATGAGTATAAAAATACTGTATATAAGGAAAGACTCATTCAGTGGTGTTGAGGTCTGGACTCTGGGGTGGTCAGTCCATCGTTCAGCTTCTTTGTTTGATGTGTCCGTCTCCTTTTCTCAGTGAGGTTCTTCTTGACAGCTACACATCCTTTCAGACCCACAGCGCTGAGTCGTCTTCTCACAGTGGAAGGATGGACAGAAACACCTGTGGATGTTTTCAGATCTGAAGCAGCTTGATTTTCTCCTCTCTCTCAAAGATGAAAGCTTTAAGTGCTGTTTATCTGATGGGGGCAGTTTTGGGGTCGACCAGCTCTTCCAGGTGGTTGTTAGGATGCACATTTTCTATGGACCTTTTGAACTCAATTGACTTTCTTCTACTTTATCTAAGTTATCTTGTATCTGATCTCCTCAGAAACATCTGTAAAATAAAAAACTTTTTTTTAATGTACTTGAAACGACTGAAGATGCGGTAGGCCTCAGAGCGCATGCACGCTGGCAGGCTGAAATACGCATTTACATAAACACAGTGTGCTGCTGTGCTTCTTCACTTGCAGAAAAATGACACTTCAGACTCTTTCACCACAGAGCTCAAAATAACTGCTGGTTCAAAGGTGGGACTGCACACACACACATGCACAAAGAAACAGACAATAAAAGAAAACCAAACTGAACTTCACACTCAAACTCAGCGCCCATTTTAAGTTTGATTTTCTTGCAGCGGTGCAGTCAGAACTGACACCCACTGCTTGTTCGCGAAGCTTTGAAACTTCTACAGCCGCGTAGTGCTCTAAATGTTAGACGGGCGTAGCTTTTTGTTCAATATAAGTAGCTTTCTATTCAACATATATAGACTATTTGGATGTAAAAGCCATTATTTCATGACTGACACAGTGCATTAAGTAAAAAAAAACAGAGGGCTATTTGAAATCCAATTTTAAAAAAATTGAAAAATGTTCAGTGTTTCATTCAAGCAACACATTGTAGTTCAGACACAACCAATGGTGAACCATGATTATCTGAGCTAGGCCTTCAATTTAGACACTAAGTACCAAAGAACCTTTAGATTAAACGCAGATATTTGAAGCTTGAAAAAGACATTTCACATGTTTTATTGTTCATTTATAACAGATATTAACATATTATAACATATATAAATGAATACTTACAATTTCCTGTATTACTGTTAAGCTTTATCACCTGTCTGTAAAGCACTCTGAGCTGCCACTGGCATGAAAAGTGCTCTATAAATAAAATGTAATTATCACATTATTGTATACAGTTGCCCTCAACATCATTCAACACCGTCAAAGTGCAAGTCAGTTTGGTATTGAACATATCAACCAAAGCTTTTTTCAAGCGATTTTGAGAATAGTTTAGGTTGAGTTTACTGCTAACAGTTCATACAAAAAATCAATCTCTCCACAAATGTCCATGTTTGGACGTACAAAATTATTCAGCCCCCCGAAGTGAGTCTTTTGTAGAGCATCCTTTACACTTTATAACCTCCAATAAAGGTTTCAGGTGGGAACACACCAAATTCTACATCTCTATTTTGGAATATTTGCCGGTTCCTCATGTGCAAAAGCTTGAAGGCCATTAATGCTCCTTGTCGCCACAGCTTTCTTCTGATTACTGAAATGGCCACTCAGGGACATTCCAGGACTGATCCCTGAACTGAGATTTGGTAGACTTGGATGTATGTTTGGGATCATTGTCTTGCTGGGAAGTCTGGGGAACACAAAGCTGCAAGTTATGCACGGAAGGACATTCTTCTCCAAAATGGCCCTGAATTTCAAAGACTCTATCATATCAGTCATGCAGTCAAGATTCCCAGTTACTGCAGGAGCAAAACACCCCCACAACAGGACTGCCTGGGCACCGTGGGGACGTTTGTTTTGTCATGAGCCCTACTTTTCTCACACCAGCCATACCGCTGATCTGTGAGCCCAAACAATTCTAATTTAGTTTCATCACTTCATAAAACTGTCGCCCAGAACTCTACAGCCCTGTTTAAATTACTTCTTGCATACTCAGGTTGGCTTTTTATGTGCTTTTTGGTCAAGAGTGGAGTGCAGCGAGGTGTCGGAGCATGAAGTTCTTGCTTGTGTAGTGTTCTTCTCATCATGTTCACCTTTTGTACCTTCTTTCATCAGGTCAAACGCCAGTCTTTGACAGTAAAATGTTTTTTTTTCTTAGCTGTTCTGTTCGAATGTCTGTTTCCTCTTAGTGAAATTTTGTTTCTTCTTTCACGCCTTTATAGATGTGCTGCTGTACCATGAGTTTTACACTTATGTATAACGTTTCCATCTGCGTAAGTGTCTGAAGTATCTTCTTGTAGCTTTTGCCTTTTTAGTACAATCAAAATAATTTCTACTCCCAGCTTTTGTGAGAGCTCCTAGTACAACCCAGTTTCCAAAGACGACAACATATTACATGATGAAAGTAAAAAATGTATTGTTTTTTGAAAAATATATACCTATTTTATTCCAGCATCACATTTCACAAAAGTGGGGAAAGGGCTAACAAACAAAAGACCGGTAAAGTGTATAATGCTAAAAAAAAAAAACACCTGCTACAATATCTCACAACTAAGTAGGATAACTGGCAACAGGTCAGTAACATGATAGGGTATTAAAAGAGCATCTCAGAGAGGCTGAGTCTTTCAGAAGTAAAGATGTAGAAGACTGCATCAGCAAATAGTGCAACTTTTCAAGAATAATGTTTCGCAATGTAAAATAGCAAAGATTTTCTGTTTTTCATCATCTATGGTACATAATATCATTAAAAGCATCTGGAGAAATCTCTGTATGTAAGGAACAAGGCCAAAAACCAGTATTTGCTGGCCGTGATCTTTGGGCCCTCAGGCAGCACTGCATTAAAAACAGACATGATTCTGTAGAGGAAATCACTGCATGGGCTCAGAAACACTTCTGAAAACCACTGTCTGTGAAAACAGTTCATCACTGCATCCACAAATGATAATTAAAACTCTAATGCAAAGAGGAACGCAAATATAAACAGGACTCAGAAATGCTGCCACCTTCTCTGGGCCCGAGCTCATTTAAAATGGAATGAGTGGACAGTGGAAAAGTGTCTTGTGGTCTGAGGAAATAACATTTGAAATTTTTTTTGGAAATCATGGACACTGTATCCTCTGGGCTAAAGACCACTCAGCTTGTTATCAGTGCACAGTTTAAAAGTCAGTATTCATGACGGTATAGGGGTGAATTAGTGCACATGGCATGGGTGATGTGCACATCTGTGAAGGTGCCATTAATGCTGAACAATACATACAGATTTTGGAGCAACATATGCTGCCATTGAGATGACGTCTTTTTCAGAGTAGACCTTGTCTATTTCAGCAAGACAATGTCAAACCAGATTCTGCATGTATTACAGCAGCACTGCTCCGTAGTAAAGGAGTCCAAGTGCTACACTGGCCTGCCTGCAGTCCAGACCTGTCACCACTGATAACATTTGGCAACATTTGGCTGAAAAATTATAGAGTTCCTAAAGGCTTAATCGTGTTGTAGCATAATTTTGTAGCCTTACAGACCAGCAGTGATTTAAAAACAAGCTTGAATAGGGTTCAATATTTATGACATGGCTGTGTTAAGAAAATTTTACTAGAAATATGTCATTCTGTCACTACCTGTTTGTAGTTAATCTCATGTTCAAGATCTTCAGGTCAGCTCCTGAAGTCCTAACCAATGCGAAAATCAAATTTTTGGCCGAACTATCACTTTAATCCTGTCCCGGGGTCCTGAGCTGGTTCTGTTCTCCTGCTGTCCGTGTCCCTCACCCACTGAGCGCCCGGGTGTGTGTGTGAGCCCCTCAGAGGGGGGGCAGGGAGCCAGGCCCTCGGTGGGGGGCTGGTGGAGTCAGGTTTGGGACAGAGCCCCACTCCCCGGGGGGTAACAGAACACAGCCCAGCGCCACAGGGGGGCAACAGAACACGGCCCACAGCCAGGGTCCAGTGCAAGACGGGCCCATCTGCCCCAGAGAGCATGCCCACTGTACCACCAGAACACACACACTCTCACACACAGCACTGCAGTCAGCCAAACGCCTCATTCACTACAGCAACATTAAACATCTTTAAAGGGATAGTTTAGCACAGAAACATACAGACGTTTACAGAAAGGAGCACTATTATAGGGACGTGAAATGGTCTCCTAATCACTTTTCCCTGCACTGGGCCACTTTAAAAAACTACTATAGGGAACAGACATGGCCCCTAATCACTATTCCTTACATTGGAGCACCACAGAACACTATTACAGGGAACAGAAATGGCCTCCTAATCACTATTCCTTACATTGTACCACTATAGAACACTATTATAGGGAACAGAAATGGCCTCCTAATCACTGTTCCCTACATTGGAGCACCATAGAACGCTATTATAGGGAACAGAAATGGCCTCCTTATCACTGTTCCCTACATTGGAGCACCATAGAACGCTAATATAAGGAACAGAAATGGCCTCCTTATCACTGGTCCTTACACTGGAGCACTATAAAACACTACTGTAGGGAACAGAAATGGCCCCCTAATGACTATTCCCTACATCGTACCACAATGGGACACTATTATAGGTAACAGAAATGGCCTCCTAATCACTGTTCCCTACATTGGAGCACCATAGAACGCTAATATAAGGAACAGAAATGGCCTCCTTATCACTGTTCCTTACACTGGGGCACTATAAAACACTACTGTAGGGAACAGAAATGGCCCCCTAATTACTATTCCCTACATCGTACCACAATGGGACACTATTATAGGTAACAGAAATGGCCCCCTAATCACTGTTCCCTACATTGGAGGACCATAGAACGCTAATATAGGGAACAGAAATGGCCCCTTTAATCACTGTTCCCTTACATCGTACGACAATAGGACACTATTATAGGGAACTGAAATGGCCTACTAATCACTGTTCCTTACACTGGAGCACTATAAAACACTACTGTAGGGAACAGAAAGGGCCGCCCTAATTACTATTCCCTATATTTGAGCACTATATAGAACACAGTCATATAACATAGAATATTGCATTGTGGGATTAAAAGTCTGCTACGGTTCTAGAGCAGCCTAAAAATGGGCCGACTCCCAGAATCGTGCGCTATATAGCGGAGAGGTCACAGCTGTGGACTTCGCTGAAGTCCTCTGACCTTACAGAGGATTTGACCTTTAGCATTAGAGCATTAGAGCTGATTGCGAAGCCTGAATAAGGACAGAGGTGCCGTGGGCGTCGGACACGCGGCAAAATGTCAAGGGCCTCTGACCTGCTCGGGGGACATCCACAACACAGAGAGAGAGAGAGACAGAGGGAGGGAGAGGGTGGGCGAGCGGGCGCTGGGGGAGTTTCTATGTTTGATCTCTGCCTGTGTGAGCAGGTGAAGCACCCATCAGTTATCAAACCACCAAATCTCTCTCAACCCACACACACAGAACAGCGCTTTCTCTTTCTATCCGTCTTTGCTTTTCTCTCTCTCTCTTCCTCTCTATTCACCCATTGTCTTTCGCTCTGTCGCTTGCACTTTCTTTGTGTACCCTTATCTGTCGTCTCTCTCTCTCTCTTCTTTCCCCACTCTCTTTTTATCATCAGTTATTAAACTTAAGGAGTCTTCCTTGCACTTTCACTCTCTTTCCTTTTCTTTTGTCTGTCTCTCTCACTCTCTTTCTTTCTCTCTCTTTCAACTGCTGTGTCCCTTCTCTCTCCCTCTCTCTCTCTCTCTCTCTCTCTCTCTGTACTCTGTATGCATATATCAATATATCAATAAAATGAATGTAGACTATATAAACTTCATTCTTTATTGAGGAGTTCCTGAACACACTGCACACACACACACACATAGAGGAAAGAGGCCCAGCAGGGGTGAGTGTGTGTAAACGGATGTCCTCGTTCTGGTGGCTGGTGTTAGCAGCAGTAATTATAGCCATGGGTGCCAACTTGGGTGAAACTGAGAGGGAGATTTTGAGCTTATGTCCCGATCCAGTGACAAACATGAAAAGAAACTGTTACAAAGCTGATGTTAGGGGGTCTAAAGTTTAGCGCTTAGCTGGAAACGTTGCCCTCTGTCACTGGTTCAGCCTTAAAATCACTATTCCCTACACTGGACCACTGTAGAACACTGTCACAGGGAACAGAAATTGCCTCTAATCACTATTCCCTACACTGGACCACTATAGAACACTGTCACAGGGAACAGAAATGGCCTCTAATCACAATTCCCTACACTGGACCACTATAGAACACTGTCACAGGGAACAGAAATGGCCTCTAATCACAATTCCCTACACTGGACCACTGTAGAACACTGTCACAGGGAACAGAAATGGCCTCTAATCACTATTCCCTACACTGGACCACTGTAGAACACTGTCACAGGGAACAGAAATGGCCTCTAATCACTATTCTCTACACTGGACCACTATATAACACTGTCACAGGGAACAGAAATGGCCTCTAATCACTATTCCCTACACTGGACCACTATAGAACACTGTCACAGGGAACAGAAATGGCCTCTAATCACTATTCCCTACACTGGACCACTATATAACACTGTCACAGGGAACAGAAATGGCCTCTAATCACATTCCCTACACTGGACCACTATAGAACACTGTCACAGGGAACAGAAATGGCCTCTAATCACTATTCCCTACACTGGACCACTATAGAACACTGTCACAGGGAACAGAAATGGCCTCTAATCACTATTCCCTACACTGGACCACTGTAGGACACTGTCACAGGGAACAGAAATGGCCTCTAATCACTATTCTCTACACTGGACCACTATATAACACTGTCACAGGGAACAGAAATTGCCTCTAATCACTATTCCCTACACTGGACCACTATAGAACACTGTCACAGGGAACAGAAATGGCCTCTAATCACAATTCCCTACACTGGACCACTATAGAACACTGTCACAGGGAACAGAAATGGCCTCTAATCACAATTCCCTACACTGGACCACTGTAGAACACTGTCACAGGGAACAGAAATGGCCTCTAATCACTATTCCCTACACTGGACCACTGTAGAACACTGTCACAGGGAACAGAAATGGCCTCTAATCACTATTCCCTACACTGGACCACTATATAACACTGTCACAGGGAACAGAAATTGCCTCTAATCACTATTCCCTACACTGGACCACTATAGAACACTGTCACAGGGAACAGAAATGGCCTCTAATCACAATTCCCTACACTGGACCACTATAGAACACTGTCACAGGGAACAGAAATGGCCTCTAATCACAATTCCCTACACTGGACCACTGTAGAAACACTGTCACAGGGAACAGAAATGGCCTCTAATCACTATTCCCTACACTGGACCACTGTAGAACACTGTCACAGGGAACAGAAATGGCCTCTAATCACTATTCCCTACACTGGACCACTGTAGGACACTGTCACAGGGAACAGAAATGGCCTCTAATCACTATTCCCTACACTGGACCACTGTAGAACACTGTCACAGGGAACAGAAATGGCCTCTAATCACAATTCCCTACACTGGACCACTATAGAACACTGTCACAGGGAACAGAAATGGCCTCTAATCACTATTCCCTACACTGGACCACTGTAGAACACTGTCACAGGGAACAGAAATGGCCTCTAATCACTATTCCCTACGTTGAATCAAAAAAGAACACTATTATAGGGAACAGAAATGGCCTCCAATCACAATTCCCTACGCTGAACCACAAAAGAACACTATTATAGGGAACAGAAATGGCCACTAATCACTATTCCCTATGCTGAACCACAAAAGAACACTACAATAGGGAACAGAAATGGCCTCTAATCAATGTTCCCTACACTGAAACACTATAGAACATTATTATAGAGAACAGAAATGGCCTCTAATCACTATTCCCTACACTGGACCACTGTAGAACACTGTCACAGGGAACAGAAATGGCCCCTAATCACTATTCCCTTCACTGGACCACTATAGAACATTATTATAGGGAACAGAAAAGGTCTCTAATCACTCTTCTCTACGCTGAACCACAAAAGAAGACTTTTATAGGGAACAGAAATGGCCCCCTAATCACTATTCACTATATAGGAGCACTATGTAGAACACTATTATAAGGAACAGAAATGGCCCCCTGATCATTATTCCCTACACTGGAGCACTATAAAACATTACTATAGGGAACAGAAATGGCCTCCTATTCACTGTTCCCTACATTGGAGCACTACAGAACACTATTATAGGGAACAGAAATGGCCCCCTAATCACTATTCCCTACATTGGAGCGTTATGGAACACTATTATAGGGAACAGAAATGGCCCCTAATGACTATTCCCTACACTGGAGCACTATAAAACACTGCTATAGGGAACAGAAATGGCCTCCTATTCACTGTTCCCTACATTGGAGCACTACAGAACACTATTATAGGGAACAGAAATGGCCCCCTAATCACTATTCCCTACATTGGAGCGTTGTAGAACACTATTATAGGGAACAGAAATGCCCCCTAATCACTATTCCCTTCATTGGAGCAGTATAAAACACTACTAAAGGGTACAGAAATGGCCCCCTAATGACTATTCCCTACACTGGACCACTATAAAACACTGCTATAGGGAACAGAAATGGCTCCCTAATGACTATTCCCTACACTGGACCACTATAAAACACTGCTATAGGGAACAGAAATGCCCCCTAATCACTATTCCCTATATTGGAGCAGTATAAAACACTACTAAAGGGAACAGAAATGGCCTCCTAATGATTATTCACTACATTGGAACACTACAGAACTATATTATAGGGATCATAAATGGCCCCCAGAGCAGCATAGTAACTAAATGCTGCTTCTCCATGTTTAGTCTTCACCTCTGGCAGGACTAACTGACCAGTTCCTAATGATCTGAGAGTTCTGCTCGGCTCATATCGCTGCAGCAGATCAGATAAATACGCTGCTTCTGCACCATTATGACATTTATAGAGCAGTAACAGCTCCTTAAAGTCTGTTCTATTATTTAAGACAAAGCTTTCCTCTTCGGAGTGGCCAGTAAATGAGGCCCACTCTTATTCTGCACAGAAATATAAAGGCTCCGCCTGAGCATGTCCATTTTGCATGTATAGCTAAGACAGCTATAGCAGCAGTGGTCACAGCAGTAGCCGTGGTTATGTGAGGCTCTTGTGTAATTTGATATAAGGCTGGGTTTGGAGGTGTTAAACCGTGCTCTGCAGAAAAAGGGAAGTGCGTGTTTAAGCGCACTCGTTCATTCCCTGAGGATGGGTGGAGTGTAACTGTGCGTGTGCAGGGTGTCAGTAAGCTTTGTGTTTTGGCCGAGCTGGATCTGACTGTTTAGAGAAAAACCCTTAAAAAGCAGATATATTTACGTCAAGTGCTAAAACCACAGTGCCCCTGCAAACTGTTCCAAACTTACCGTTAGTAAAATTTAGGCCTCTACAGTTCAGCACAATGTGGTGTCAAACACAGTAGGTCAAGACACAGGACATACATGTGTCCAGTGTATATATAATATGTACATATAGTATAACTGTAAGTCAGATAAATATATAAGTATCTATATGTAATAATCTATATTCTCTATATATGTGTTTTACACTGTGCTATTTAAAAGTCTGAGACACTTAAACAAGTTTTTTAATAGCATTTATCTCAGACACGATCATGGTAATGCTAGTAAAATCACAATATCTCATTAGAAATCAATCACAAATCAACATATATTCCATTTTTAGCATTTTTCAGTTTTTGCCATAATTTGAAAATTGATGTTGTCCTTTATATTGTCTGTAAATTGTGATTCATGATAAATCGACCAAAAGAAATGGTCAAAAATGATAGAAAAAAGTCTGGTTCCATTGACTTACATTAAAAGTAGTTTTTTTTTCCTTCTCCTTTAAAGTCATCATTTCGAAGATACAAGGTTTCGTAGCAGCAGCGAAGAATATATACAGTAATATATAACAGGAGCTTCTTGTTTTTTTAAGTAGTTAACCCATTCAGTTCCCAGGCTTATTACATACTAAGGCTTATTATTCAGTAATTGCAATGATTACAATGTAAACTGGCTGAGTTATTAGGTTATAGAAGGGTATACTAACATTTCGTACTCACTGGTGGGTCCTGGCCATTTATGGGGGTAAGATGTTGTGATCTGGTGAAAAGAATAAAGGTTTGCTTTCCGACTTCACCTCGAAAACTCTGAACATAATTTCATGGAGCTCTTATTGAGTCACACCAGGTGTTGGATGACAGCTATAGTTAATACTGAGCTTCCCTGAGGAGAGGTTTGGAAATGGTTAAGCAAGCATCTTAACACAGATAAGATGCATTTATCCTGATATTAGTGTTTTGTCGCTCAGGGAGTGCCCCAGGGTTCTGTCCTGGCTCCCCTTCTATTCATATTATACATTCTTTCCCTCTCATCAGATCATTTGTGGTCTTAAGTTTCACAGTTATGCCTGTGACGTTCAGATTTACGTCAGCACTGCTTCCTTCACAGTTTCATCCCAGTCACTGAGCGCATGCATCATAGATTTAAAACACGGGATGCCTAACGATTCCCTGAAATTCAACACAGACAAAAGTAAATTTAAATAAGCCACTCATCAAAGCCTGTATGTCATCATCTGCGCAGTACTGCTCACCCTCTGCTCAGGATTAGTGATACAGTAATGCTGGTAAACATCATCTGTTTAACCGTCCTCAGTTTATCCAAGTGTTGATCATTTAGCAAGTGCTCAACAGTTGTGACGAGTTTGTGAGCAAAAAGATATACATGGAAATGGAGACTACATCCTACATCAGCTTCACTGGTTGCCAATATCTTCCTTCATCAAGAACCTCTGGCTCTGGACTGGACTGGACTTATTGCAGTGCCACAAACAGGACTCTCATCAATGGGTGTGAGCACTTCTGCTTCCAGACTTTGAAATTCTCTACCAGAGGCTATTCGTGGCTGCGCCAGAGCCCGTTTATGAGGATCCTGGCCTCTTCCTATTTCCCCCGTTATATCAAAAACATGACTGCAAATGCCAGAGGGCGTCCACGAGGGGGTCCTCAATGAATGGGGGAGAATGGAGCTTAAAGGCTAAAAATGAAAAACCACTGTAGTTCACACAGTTGGCCAGCCCAGCAAGCCTCATAGGCTGAAAATGTCCTCAGCCACAAAGGGGGTAGGGTTTTCATGCAGCCGAACACCACCATTCCAGGCAGCCCGTAGCTGCAATGTAACGTATAACAGACGACCAGTCAAGGCTGCATCATAGCTGCGATACACTGTCACTGAGGCATCCAGTCTAGGCTGCTCTGTAGCATCACTCAAGCAACCAGCCCAGGCAGTAGCTGCGATAGAGTGCCACTGAAGCAGCCGGTCCAGTCTGAATTGAGTGGTTATGTAGTGTCGCTCGAATGACCAGCCCAAGAAGCCTCTGAGCTGCAGGTGGAAAATCACTCTCGGACTGTCTTGGGTGATGCAATGGCAAAACTCACCCGTATGTTTCCCGTTTTCTGCAGCAAACGGGGCTTTGGGCAGCAAGACGCTAACATTACTGCTACTGAGTGCTGATTGGTCAGCATTACTGCTACTGAGTGCTGATTAGTTAGCATTACTGCTACTGAGTGCTCATTGGTTAGCATTACTGCTACTGAGTGCTGATCGGTTAGCATTACTGCTACTGAGTGCTGATCGGTTAGCATTCCTGCTACCGAGTGCTGATTAGTTAGCATTACTGCTACTCAGTGCTCATTGGTTAGCATTACTGCTACTGAGTGCTGATTAGTTAGCATTACTGCTACTGAGTGCTCACTGGTTAGCATTACTGCTACTGAGTGCTGATTAGTTAGCATTACTGCCACTGAGTGCTGATTGGTTAGCATTACTGCTACTGAGTGCTGATCGATTAGCTTTACTGCCACTGAGTGCTGATCGGTTAGCATTACTGCCACTGAGTGCTGATTGGTTAGCATTACTGAAACTAAGTACTGAATGGTTAACATGACTGCTACTGAGTGCTGATCAGTTAGCATTACTGCTACTGAGTGCTGATCGGTTAGCATTACTGCTACTGAGTGCTGATTAGTTAGCATTACTGCTACTGAGTGCTGATCGGTTAGCATTACTGCTACTGAGTGCTGATCGGTTAGCTTTACTGCTACTGAGTGCTGATTAGTTAGCATTACTGCCACTGAGTGCTGATTGGTTAGCATTACTGCTACTGAGTGCTGATCGATTAGCTTTACTGCCACTGAGTGCTGATCGGTTAGCATTACTGCCACTGAGTGCTGATTGGTTAGCATTACTGAAACTAAGTACTGAATGGTTAACATGACTGCTACTGAGTGCTGATCAGTTAGCATTACTGCTACTGAGTGCTGATCGGTTAGCATTACTGCTACTGAGTGCTGATTAGTTAGCATTACTGCTACCGACTGCTGATTAGTTAGCATTACTGCTACTGAGTGCTGATTAGTTAGCATTACTGCCACTGAGTGCTGATTAGTTAGCATTACTGCTACTGAGTGCTGATCGATTAGCTTTACTGCTACTGAGTGCTGATTGGTTGGTGAGTGCAGCAGCTTATTGGCTGTTCGCGCTCACTGACGTCATGAACGTACATGAGGCGCTGTTTTAAACTCCTATAACTCGAGTTTAAAAGCTTTTAAAAATATAAATGTTTTATGCTGTTCTGTTTTCAGGAAATGAATGAATTCCTTTACATTAAAATGTTTAAGCTTTTATAAACTATGATTTTGCTCAAATGCTCCATTTTAACCCATTAATTTTGGACTCGCTGGACTTTGAGTGAACCGGAAGACATTACAGAGGGGTACTTCTCCTCAATTCAGTTCTCTGGCTGCGCCACTCCTACCTCTAAATCTCTTCTTGATACCTTGCACTTTCTCCAAACTCTAATGTTTTTTGTTTTTTTTCTCCAGTGTAAAACATCCTTTGCTACGGAGCCCCTAGGGGGCCATGGTTAAAAAAAGTTAGCATTACGATGCAACGGATTGCATTTGCTTGCAATAGCTATGCTTTGCTTAAGCTCAGACATGAAGCAGCTCATTGAATTTTACGTTGATCTTGGGTTGAAATATAACGACATAGTGTCGCTTCTCAAAATCAAACATGATTATAATATTATTGAGCGCAAACTGAAACTGAGACCGAGTTTCCTCGTACAGTAAAAGTTATACTTACAGAGACCTGCAGAGAACAACTGCTGAATAAGCTCAGCACAGACTGGCCAAACTGGGAAAACAGCTTTTAACGTTAGCTATGCTAAAAACAGAGCTCTAATGTTGTTGGGCACCTCTGGTCCTACGTTTGCTTGCTGTCTGACAAGCATATATTTTGTGAGGGAATGCAAAACTTTGTCGAGCGAACGCAATGTCATTACGAAAGGTGCTATATAAAAAGGTTAATGCTTTCTGTCACAGAGCTGTACATTCTAGGTGTGAGGTACAAACTTCAATATAATTTGAGAAACATGACGGTAAGTTCAGAGGCACCTTCTCGCTGTTAAACTGGGGTAACAAGACAACAAGTAACAAACAACATTCAATAACATTTCAGTGAGGTCGGTGTTCATCAGCATACATGACACCTACATAAACACTTATAAAAGTTTATACCGGTAGGCGTCATCTGTCATAGAGGCGGCTTTTGTCAACTTTGATGTGAGGTTCACACAGAGGGGAAACCTCAAGGCCCTCTAGGTCTTCAGAGAAGGCCTAATGATTTCTGTGAAGGCCTAATGATTTCTGTGATGTCTATAATTTTATCATCTCTTTTATTTATATAGCACCTTTCCCAGGCTCAAGGCTGCTTTACGATGCTTTACAAAAGTAACAAAAAACATAATCAAAAGTAAATACCACACACACACACAGTTCCCATGGCTGGTGGGGGGATTCCATAGACCCCAGTATAGAGTCACTTGGCTAGCCCAGAAAGAGTTGTTAGCCATGGGGATGGTGTCACTCTATCTGGGGGGCCCTGTGACTACACTGTAGTTCACACAGTTGGCCAGCCCAGCAAGCCTCATAGGCTGAAAATGTCCTCAGCCGCAAAGGGGGTAGGGTTTTCATGCAGCCGAACACCACCATTCCAGGCAGCCCGTAGCTGCAATGTAACGTATAACAGACGACCAGTCAAGGCTGCATCATAGCTGCGATACACTGTCACTGAGGCATCCAGTCTAGGCTGCTCTGTAGCATCACTCAAGCAACCAGCCCAGGCAGTAGCTGCGATAGAGTGCCACTGAAGCAGCCGGTCCAGTCTGAATTGAGGGGTTATATAGTGTCGCTCGAATGACCAGCCCAAGAAGCCTCTGAGCTGCAGGTGGAAAAGCACTCTCGGACTGTCTTGGGTGATGCAATGGCAAATTCGGACAGTGGGGAACACCAAAACATACTCAGATGATACAAAACAAACGAAAAACTGATACAAAGCGGCGGCCATATTGTGTCAGTGTACTTACCCCAGAACACAGATTTGAGGTTATTTTTGTTCAATAGAATCAATGGTTGAAAATAAAGTCTGCAAGAATGATAGTACAGCCCATTTCGCTGTTATAGCTAAGGTCCTATTGGTTAGGACTTCAGGAGCAGAAGAGAAGCCGTAACTATCAACATAATTGGAAAGTGACAGTGCAATAAACTAATCACACTTTGATTTACAGTGAGTGGAACTGATTTCGTGAAAACAAACGTCTCTCAGGCCTTCTAGAAGTTCGAGAGATGTCATCAGTGACTTGTCACAAGTGGAAAACAGCACCGGCAGCTCTAAACCAGAGCTCAAAATCACTGTGAAACTAAGACAGGTAAAATATCTGCTAATATGTCTGTCACAAGTAAAACGGGTGGAAAGGATGGAACATCCTTTTAAAGCTCCAGATGTTTGTGTTGAACCTAAACCTGTCAGAAAATGTTCATTAGCTTAGTGCTAACAAGCTACAGGGATGCTAGCAGAGGTTAGCATTGTCGTCAAGGTGTTCTTGTTCCTCACGTTTTGGTCCGGTTTTGATATTTGTGCCCAGAACTGAAGGTGTAACTCTAACAGTTACAGTTCACTACTAAGTTCACATAACATCTTTGTCAGACTTTGGGTTGTCATGACACTTTCTTGGGTGAAATGCCACATTATAACAACTTTATAGCTTTGTAGCTTAGTGTATATCGCAGTTACATAATGCTGTTGATGTGACACTTTAAATCTTATAAATGCTGAAATACAACTGGTTCAGTTTTGTTCAACCAGCCTGATATAGCAAGCTTTATTACCAGTGCATGTCACTGTGACATAAACTGAGCTACAAAATATGTCATTTCACCCAAAAAATTGTTATGACACAACATAACATCAGAAAAAGTTACCTGCTTGACATCAACGTAGGCAAGCGCAACCTTTTTGACATATGAGGATTTGGAATAAGACTTTATGAATGTTTAAGCAGGTTTATGCCAGCTGTAGCCTTATGTAGTCTTATGAACTCTGACCTTCAGTAAAACATTACCAAAATTTCACAGTAATCTCACACATTTAAGCAGGAAAGTAAATCGGAAGCACCTCCAAATGGCTGATAAGGTCTTTTTAAAGATAAATAGTAAAAACCACCGTGAGAGTCATTGCTTTCTTTTACAAGCCAGTTTCAGTTCAGTATTTACAGTCGCATGCAAAAGTTTTGGCACCCCTGGTCAGGTTTACGTTTTCTTGATTGTGTAAATAAGTTGGCCCATCTTCGACAGGGAACACGCTTCATTTTAACATACAATTACTGTTTATTTGCTGAAATTACCATATCAGGAAAATATTAAACATCCAAAATTTGCAGCACGTTTTATATATTATGTTTTTTTCTACAATATGTTAAACCTAGTGAATCAATAGAAATTGTGCACTGAAATTTGCAGCCAAAATGTCATATTTACCTTTGTTCCCTGAACAGGACGTGCTCAAAATGTTGCCCACGACTGTAGATAATAAAAGTCTCTACACTTAGAGAGAGTCTTAAAATATAAGACCCTCTGTACATTTATCTACCTGCTACTTTTTGCCCAAAATAATCACACAGTACTGTGGAGAGCTGCACACACTTATTCAGTTAATATCTAGAACCTGTAAGGCATTTCAATGTAATTTAGTTAGACCATTTTGGAACATGTTACCCAAAATAAATATCTAGTACTTACCTGGTTCATATGTAAAAGAAAGCATTGCTATGTTATTACTATTATTATTATTATTATTATTATTATTATTCTGTTCTAACTCCAGGAACCCAAAGAGGAACACATACACACAGTAGAGCACATGCAGTACGAGCTCATTAGCTCAGATGAATTAGATCAACAGCGCAGAGCAACTACGAGGTCATGCAGCTACACTCACAGCCTGCGTCCCTCAATTACCACCCTGCACCGCACAATACCACTTTTATCTGCTCTGAAAGTGAGTTCATTTACCCCCCTACACCCCCCACCCACACACACACTTACACACTCTCTTTAGAATGGAGGGATGGACGGTTCTCCTCCGTCTGTTGCCTTTGTTCCTCATTGTGCTCTCTGTGTTCAATGCATTGCCAGATGTTTGCATTTTAAAAAGGCACTTAAACAGCTTTAAATAGAAATTAAGACCATTATAGTGACTTTGTGTGACATATCTGCGTCATTTACCAGTACAAATTATATGGAAATAAGAATGTGTGCGCAGTATGTTATACAGTCGTTTGAGCAGCCCGGACAAATGATGTTTTGATGATTTTCTAAGTAAAGCAATAAGGCATCCTCTTAAATAGGGCATTTCCCTGCAGGTTTTAGTGCACTGTTATTATTCATTTACTATTTTTAATGTATTACATGAAAGATAAAGAGTGCTACAAGTTTTGCACAGGCCACATTTTATGTTTTATTTTCCAATTTGTTGCTAATAAAGAGTACTTGTGTGTTAAATTATACAGAAGTATGTCTATGTAGAGCATGTGTTAAGTTATTTACACTTATAAAGTCAACAGCAACATGTGCTAACTTCTGCATACAACTATATATTTACAGTTTATATATTTAGAATTAATTTACTGTTGTGTGTTTGCTCCTTATTGGCCTAGCATTGCTAAGGTGAGCTGGCCTAGAGTGAGAGTAACATTTTCATAATGTTGTTTGTTGCTGTATTTGATCTTTTTCTTCCGTTTATTGCGCGACCTTAAGGCAGCAGCTTCTCAAAAACCTCTGTAGGGACAATCTGGCGGAATAAAACTTTTTATTAAAGAGACGAATAAAACAAAAACACAAACTCTACTTTGAATAAGGAATACAACAGAAAAGCAAAATGAGGACCAATTCCCCAACAGCTGTAAGACAAAGGTGGACGAGGTGACCGGCAGATGGTGGGTGTTCTTATGGAAATTATGGGTCTTTAGTTTAACCTGAAACTCCTACAGTGCACATTTCAGCTCCTCCACGATACATAACTAACAAGTAAAAACAGTTACATGTGCTAAACAGCAATAGTTATGAATTAGTTACCCTGATTAAGTGAATTAAGGCCTCTCCTATAGGCTAGAATCAATGAACTCAATAACTCAATAGCTCAATAAACTCTCTTATACACTGAAATTCAATTTATTCATCCATAAACAACCTCCCATACAACCGAAATAGATATTAGCCATGAGGTAAGCTCAATAAGCATTCCCATACACTAGAATAAGATATATTAGTCCATGAAAAAAATCAATAAACACTTCTATAATGTAGAATAGATGATATTAGTTCATAAACGACTTCAGTAGATGCTTCTATACACTAGAATAGAAGATATTAGCCCATTAACAAGCTGAATAAATGCTCCTATAGACTAGAATAGGAGATATTAGTCCATAAAGAACCTCAATAAATGCTCCTATAGACTCGACTAGGAGATATTAGTCAATGAAAAAACTCAATTAACACTCCTATACATTAGAATAGGAGATATTAGTCCATAAACACAATAAGCACTCCTCTACATTATAATAGAAGATGTTAGTCCATAAATGGCTTCAATAAACCCTCCTGTACACTAGAATAGGAGATGTTAGTCCATAAGCAAACAAAATAAATGCTCCTTTACAATATGATAGGAAATATTAGTCTTGTTTATCTTATGAAGTTAACATTGGCCAAAGTATTGTAAAACTCCAAGGTGTTCTGAGCACTTTAAGATACCTCAAGAACATCAGTGAGAAAGTCATCAAATGTACACAAACGTCAGAGTCGCACTCAAAGCCATAGCAATATGCAAAACACATTTCAATGAAAGAAAGCTGTTAGAGACTCAAAATAGCGGACAGTGAAGATAGACAGATAGAGAGAGAGAGAGAGAGAGAGAGAGAGAGTGTGTTAGTCTATCTTTCACCATCTCGTACAGTGTCTCTGGTGAGAAAGCTGTGGTCAAACTGCATTTCTCCAGACTGGAGAGAGAAAATACCACACTTACCATCTTCTTTTCATATACTCTCTAAAAAAGGCAAGTGGGTCCGATTTAATAAAGTAAGCAAAACGTTCTGCATTGAGGTTTATAAGTATAACTCAACTTTCATCTAGATGTCATATGTTGTAAAAATCAGTAGTCTGCAGACGACAAAGCTACAGACAAGTCCCAAAGCATTAAACAGCATCAGAACATTACAGACTGACCCAAAACGTTATAGACAGGACCAGAACATTACAGAATGACCCAAAACATTACAGACAGGTCTAAAAGGTTACAGACTGACCCAAAACGTTACAGACAGGCCTAAAAGCTTACAGACAGGACCAGAAGGTCACAGGAAGTCCAGGACGGTCACAGACAGGACCAGTAGGTCACATAAAGTTAAGATGGTTACAGACAGGACCAGAAGGTTATAGACAGGCCTAGAAGGTCACAAACAGGACCAGAAGGTCACAAAAGTCCAAGATAGCAGTAGGTCACACACAGGCCTAGAACGTTACAGAAAGGGCCAGAAGGTCACAGACAGGCCTAGAAGGTTACAGACTGGGCCAGAGGGTCACACACAGGCCTAGAGGGTTAAAGACTAAGAAAAAACAGTTACAAACAGGCTCAAAAGGCCACAGACAGGCCCATAAGGTTAAAGAAATGGTCTGAAGGTCACAGACAGGCCTAGAATGTTACAGACTGGGTTATAAGGCCACAGACTGGCAATTAAGGCCCAGAAGGTCCCAGACAGACCTATTACAGTACCTGTTACAGACTGGGACAGACAGGTCACAAGGTCACAGACAAGAACAGAAGATCACAGACAGGCCAAGAAGGTCACAGACAGCCCCAGAAAGCCCAGAAGGTTACAGACAGGACCAGAGGGTTGCGGATAGGACTTGAACTTTATAAACAGATAAAGATTTCCAGATAGGGCCAGGGTAAAGATGTTCACAGACAGGCTTTGAAAGTTACAAACACACTCAGAAGGTCACAGACAGGACCAGATGGTCACAGACCGGCCCAGAAGGTCAGAGACAGTAACAGATGGTCATACACTACAGGTGTACATACAGCTTAAAGATGAGACCAGAAGGTTACAGACAGGACCAGAGGGTTGCAGATGGGACTGGAACTTTACAAACAGGTAAAAAGGTCCAGATAGAGTCAGAATACAGATGGGACCAGAAAGTTACATACAGGAAAAACAAGTTCACAGACAGTCTTAGGAGGTCACAGACAAGATCACACGGTCACAGACAGGACCAGAAGATTACAAACAGGAGCAGCAAAAGCGAAATGGTATCAGAACAGCCCCCTAGGGATGGTCTCTGTGACAACTACTGTGTCACTTCCACCAGAGCAGAATTTTGCAGGTTCAAGTGTTTCCCAATGCTGCTCATGACTCCCCTCATCACCTAATTATCAAGCTCTTCATGAGTTTAAAATGTGTGTGTGTGTGTGTGTGAGCAGTGCAGGGGGACCGCAGGAGCAGGCATGGGAAACACTGGGGAACTTTAGTTACAACATTGCTGCCCACCAGGGTCAAGCTTGCTCACAAAGACTGCTAATCATGTTCTCCAATTAGCATCACCGCTGAATTTTATTAAAAAACCATTGCAGAAGCTGAAAATCTCACAGCTCGCACAGCTAGGTTGAGAGTGGGCCACCACCCTAAAATATCCAGTCAAGAGTAGCTCTGCGGTCAGAAACTGACCATTGGTGAAAGGCTCAGGTGCCTCAGCTGTACACCAACAAGGCTGTGCTACTAAGGAGGGGTTCCTGATAAAATTTGGTATAACTAATAAACTAAACTCAACACTGTCAAGTAGAGTTTGGGTTTTTGCAACATTGTCTCTGTTTAACTTGGTTTAGGTCACATTGCAATGACCAAACTACACCAAATTGCGCACATGGATGTTCACTGAATTGGTCAGGAATTTAACATGGATACAAGTCCTGTTTCTTTCATGCCTACTTTATCAGCAGTAATGTTTTTTGTTCCATATTACTGCATAAAATCTACATCTATCTCTCATTTAGAGGCTGTTTATATTTTGAACATTTCAACATGTTTTTCAGATCATGTTTGAATTTGACTTGACCGCATGATAAGCCAGGTGTAAACACACCCAGGGAGCATTCAGATTATAATTGGATCACTCAAACTTGGTGGAGATAATTGTTGGCTATGTTCAACGCATGCTTTTTTGTAGGCACATAAAATTATGTAATGTATTTTAAAATTTGTAAAATTTCAGCTATACGTGCTGTTATTGTGAAATAGAAGCATGTAGAAGCAACAACAGCCACAAAGCAGTAAACCACGAAAACTGACAGAGCATGGCTGCCAAGTGTTGAAGTGCGTAGTGTGTAAAATGCTGCACAAGCAGCTGCACAAGCCTAAGATCACTATGTGCAATGCGGAAGTGCTGTAAAGCATAGCTTCACTGGATTCTGGATCAATGGAAACGTGTTCTCTGGATGACGAATCACGCTTCACTGTCTGCCAGTCAGATGATGAATGTGGGTTTGGTGGATGTCAGGAGAACGTTACCTACCAGAATGCAGAACCAACAGAACAGTTTGGTGGAGGAGGGATGATGGGCTGGGCTGTTTTTCAGGTTTTGGGCTCCTCAGTTCCAGTGAAGGGTGATGTTGATGCTACAACACAAAGACATTTTACACAGTTATCTGCTTCCATCTCTGTGTCAGCAGTTTTGGGAAGAGCCTTTCCTGTTCCAGCATGACTGAGCCCCAGTGCACAAAGCAGCTCCATAAAGTCATGGAGTGAGCAGTTTGGTATGGAGGAACTCCAGTGGCCCAATCAGCATTGACACTTCTGGTTCTCAGCTGACCTCAGAACAGGTGTGATTGCCTATAGAGTTCCCACTATGTTTTGTTTTGAATGAGGCAATTTGCTAGTCTGCTACATGCTACTGAATGTTTATGATGAAAACGAGAAGATTATGCTTCTTGTAACATTGCTAGCAAAATCAGCAGTTTTGAATGTAGTTTCATTAGCAATCAAATGAGAACTTTAATTAAGAAATCAGCAGGTAGTTTTGGCTGTGTTACATCTGGTTAACAGTATGAGTAGCCTAGCCTCCTGTTATCTTGCTATCAATTTGGTGGGAACAGTTTGGAGAAGAACCTTTCCTGTTCCAGCATGACTGAGCCCCAGTGCACAAAGCAGCTCCATAAAGTCATGGCTGGGTGAGTTTGGTGAGGAGGAACTTAACTGGCCCTCACAGAGTCCTGACCTCAACCCCATCAAACACACCTTTGGGATGAACTAGAACAGAGATTGTGAGCCAGACCCTCTCGTCCAACATCAGTGTCTGACCTCACAAATGCTCTTCTGGATGAATGGGCAGAAATTCCCACAGACTCTCTCCAACATCTTGTAGAAGCTTCCCAGAAGAGTGGAAGCTGTTAGAGCTGTAAAGGGGGACCAGCTCCATATTAATGCCTATGGATTTAGAATGGGACGTCATAAAGGTGTGATGTGTAGGTGTCCCAATACTTTTGTCTGTATAGTGTATTTGGCCAAAATGGACCTTGCAGAAATGTTGATCCTGCATGATGCATTTATATTTGTTCTTGCTATAAATGTTTTATCTAACCTATTATGTTACATGGAAATAGAGATGCTTTGTGTCACAATCAGAGTAATAAACGTAAACCTTACTTGACCTCTGATCAGTTGGTGTAAATATTCTTAAATGTGAATTTAGCCAGTCAGATCACTGATGCTTCACCCCACCTATCCAAAATGTGTCCAGAGTTCAGGTTCCAACATCAGACGCTGTGCCTCTTTATTGTTATTGCAAATAAGAATGATATGAGAGTTAAATGTTATGTCTGGCAGATTACATGGACAGACCCTTGAGTGGTTCAGTTGTTTGGTACACGATCAAGCACAGGTAGAACCAAATGAAAGAAAAACGTTAGATTTGTTTCACATTAAAGTAGGACCTACTGGTATCAAAACTACTCGAGACATCTTTCTGTTGGCATTTTGAGTGTCGTGACAAGAGTTTCAACTTCCATCCAAATCAGGTTCCTTCAGCGGGTGTTATTGCAAGAGACAGAGATGACAAAAGAGTGGAAGACAAATTTGAGTCAGGTTCAGAGAGATGGAGAGAGTTTGTGTGTTTCCTGAGTCAAATTACTTGGGTTTAATTAATGGGATGACTGCGCTCACACGTCGTCTGAGGTGTCGGCAACACATATATTTCTGTAAGATCTCCCCATATGCAGAAAGAGAGAGAAAGCAAGAGCGAGAGACGAAGAGAGGGAGGGGCAGAGAGACACAGAGAGAGATAATAATCTCTCGTGCGAGATGAGAATTCATTAATCAGAAAGACGACATTAAATTTCATTAAATTTCGCATTCCTGACTCAGATGCATGTGCTGTTCTTATACAATCCTCAGCCGAGGTTATGAGCGATAGCTTAGATATGGGCAAAGATGCTGTTCGTCGTTTGTTTGGACCATTTTGATAAACACAGCTGGAAACTACTTGGTCATGTATGATCTGTATCAGCATTTACAATTTGCTGTTGTTTTTGTTGTCAAGTTAGTGGTTGCTTCCTTCTCTTGCAGTCAGCTGACTGTCAATCAAATGAAAATTTAAAAAAAGGAAGAGGAGAACTCATTATCGAGTACACATCAGCATTCGGGAGACACACCTTGTCAGAAGCCTCAAAATTAAAGCACTCGTTTCAAGCTCAAATAAGTGTTTTTTAAAGCTCTGTTCTGAGAAGAGAGTGCCATTCCGCCAAGATGGTGTGAAGCTCCTGCTGAATCACTTCATGTTAATGCTGCAGTCTGATGATAGGCTGTGTCTTTTTGGTCTGATGTTCCGATTGGGGTTCGCAGCCTGCTGCCACTTTGCTTGGGACCTTTAGCCTGATGCCAGTCAGGGCATACAGATTGAGATCTGTAGCCTGATGCTATTTTGCTAGATTAAGCTGTATCTGTAGTCTGATGGCAGTCTGCTTGAGGTCTTTAGTCTGTTGATAGCCTGAAACAATCTTGCTTGGTTTCTGTAGTCTGATGCCAGACTGTAAGGTGTAGCTTGATACCACGTTGCTTGGTGTCTGAAGTCTGATGTCAGTCTGATTGAGGTAATTGTGGTCTGAGGCCTGATGGCAGTACACTGGGGTCTTTAGTCTAAGTTCAAGTTGTGTCTGTAGTCTGATGCCAGACTGTATTGAGGTAATTGTGGTCTGAGGCCTGATGGTAGTAAACTGGGGTCTTTGGTCTAAGTTCACATTGTGTCTGTAGTCTGATGCTAGTCTGATTGGGGTCTTCAGTCTGATGCCAGTCTGACTGTGGTCTGTAGCCTGATGCTACTTTGCCAGATTATGCTGTAATATGCTACATTTCCAGTTTAAGTTGTAACTGTAGTTTGAGGGCAGTCTGATTGTGGTCTGTAGTCCTAGGGCAGGCTGGAAGGAGTATGTAGTCCTATGCTATTCTGATTGGGGTCTGTGGTCCTATGCCAGTCTGACTAGGTTCTGTAGTCTTATGCCTGTCTGATTGGGGTCTGCAGTCCTAAGCCTGTCTGATTGGGGTCTGTAGTCCTATACTAGTCTGACTGGAGTCTGCATTCCCATGACAGTCTGATTGAGGTCTGTAGTAGTATGCCTGTCCGATTGGGTTCTATAGTCCTATGCCTGTCTGATTGGGTTCTATAGTCGTATGTCGGTCTGATTGGGGTCTTTAGTCTGATTGGGGTCTGTAGTCCTAAGCCTGTCTGATCGGGCTCTGTAGTCTTTTGCTAGTCTGATTGGGGTCTGTAGTCCTATGTCTGTCTGTTTGGGGTCTGTAGTTCTATGCCTGTCTGGTTGGGGTCTGTAGGCCTAAACCTGTCTGATTGGGGTCTGTAGACCTATACTATTCTGATTGGGGTCTGTAGTCCTATGCCTGTCTGGTTGGGGTCTGTAGTCCTAAGCCAATCTGACTGGGTATGTAGACCTATGCCTTTCTGGTTGGGGTCTTTAGTCCTAGGCTTGTCTGATTGGCTCTGTAATTCTAAGCCTGTCTGATTGGGGTCTGTAGTCCTATGCCTGTCTGGTTGTGGTCTGTAGTCCTAAGCCAGTCTGATTGAAGTCTGTAGTCCTATGCCTGTCTGATTGCGTTCTATAGTCCTGTGTCTGTCTGATTGGGTACTGTAGTCCTCTGTCAGTCTGATTGGGTTCTATAGTCCTATGTCTGCCTGATTGGGTTCTATAGTCCTCTGTCAGTCTGATTGGGTTCTATAGTCCTATGTCGGTCTGATTGGGGTCTTTAATCTGGTTGGGGTCTGTAGTCCTAAGCCTGTCTGACTGGGGTCTGTAGTCTTATGCTAGTCTGATTGGGGTCTGTAGTCCTATGCCTGTCTGATTGGGGTCTGTAGTCCTATGCCTGTCTGATTGGGGTCTGTAGGCCTAAACCTGTCTGATTGGGGTCTGTAGTCCTATGCCTGTCTGGTTGGGGTCGGTAGTCCTAAACCAGTCTGATTGGGTCTGTCGTCCTAAGCCTGTCTGGTTGGGGTCTTTAGTCCTAGGCTTGTATTATTGGCTCTGTAATCCTAAACCTGTCAGATTGTGGTCTGTAGTCCTAAACCAGTCTGATTGGGGTCTGTAGTCTCATGTTATTGGGCTCTGAGGTCTAATGCCAGCCAGTAGTTTGATGGAAACCAGTCTCTAATCTGATGCCATTTTAATGCTACTTTCCAGTCTGACTGGGCCTTGTTGTCTGCTGTCAGTCTTCACTCTTTATTCTGAAAAAAAGAGAAATATAACACACTGGATCTGTGTCCAGGCCCAGAACCTACTGACACATCTTGTTTACACAGCTTTTTTTTTGCGTGAAATATTTTATTACAGAGATTCTTAAAAAATAACAAGAAAGTAGAAGATCTAAGACTAAAAAATGAAGAATAGTTATTTTAAAAACAAAGAGGCCTGCTGAGTTCAGTGTTAAAATCTCATGTCTCAGTCTGGAATTCAAACAAAAATGAGAAATTCCTGTAAAATTCATAAAACAAGAGCATTTAAAATATAATGAGTGCCAGCTGTGAACATAAACACCATGTCACTCACAGTCCATAAGGTTTGAAACTGCCTTGTTTGTGGCTTTGAACCAAATGAGAATCTGTAAATTGCTAACAACGACAGTGCAGCAGACTGTACGGATGGAAAAATATTCTAATGGCAGAGTGGAGAACGCATATTTATATTTGATTGGCAGGTGTTATTCCTAAATTAACGAAAACAAAAATGAACAGATAACTGGGACATCAGGATGTAAAATTAAACTCAGTGAGAGAACAAACTGAGTGATGGAACAAAAAAAATAATAATTTAGGAAAAGAAGGTGAGAGAAAGAAAAACAGTCAGAGTTTTGTGCATCAAATGTACAGCAAGCCCAGCACGTCTGTACAGCGAAATGCTTGTAGTGAGGCTCAGGTAATTACTCAGATACATCATCACTGTTGGAACAAAACCTTGTATTTCTACTTTTGTCATTTTTTATTTATTTACAGTTGAAAATACACTTTGTATTGTATCAGAATGTCAAGCAAATGGACCAATAGTAATGGCCCAAAATGACTTAGAATAAAATCTTACTTTAAATAAAAGTTACTTTAACTTCCACTGGAGGTTAAAAATGTTAGAGTAGAGAGGTTAAGAAAGTTACGACTCTACATGCTACAGACTTACTTTCATTTTTTCCCAGAAGGCTATCATTTTGTCTTTTCATTGAGGGCTCTGTTGAGTTTGGTATCCCTTTCAGAAACTTCGTAATCCAGCCTTGAACATCTCTGTTTGTGGAGACTTTGTAAAATACATCCATAAAGACAAATCCAACACTGAATGCCTTCTGAGGTTGTTGAGCAATTTCTCCATGTCGACAAGAGTTACTGTAGTTATTAGCATGGCTGTTTGCCGTCCACTGACACCTTGGGTCATGTCTGTCCACCAATCAAAAGCTGCGTTCCTGACTTGTCGACTAATCAGAGGCTGTGTTCCTGACTTGTCGGCCAATCAGAGGCCATGTTCCTGACTTTTTGACCAATCATAGGCTGTGCTCCTGACCCATTGATCATTCAGAGCCTGTGTTCCTGACACGTTGACCAACCAGAGGCTGTATTCCTGCCTCTTTGACCAGAGGGTGTGTTCCTCATTCGTTGACCAAACAGAGGCTGTGTTCTTGACTCATCGACCAGTCAGAGACTGTATTCCTGACTTTTTCACCAATCAGAGGTTGTTTTCCTGTCTTATCGACCAGACGCTGTGTTCCTGACTCAATGACCAATCAAAGGCTGTGTTCCTGACTCAGTGACCAATCAGAGGCTGTGTTCTTGACTCGTTGATCGATCAGAGGCTGTGTTCCTGACTTGTCGGCCAGTCAACATCTGTGTTCCTGACTCATCGACCAATCAGAGGCTGTGTTCCTGGCTTGTTCACCAATCAGAGGCCATGTTTCTGACTCATCGACCAATCAGAGGCTGTGTTCCTGGCTTGTTCACCAATCAGAGGCCATGTTTCTGACTCATTGACCAATCAAAGCTGTGTTCCTGACTTGTTGACCAATCAGAGGCTGTGTTCCTGACTTTTTGACCAAACAGAGGCTGTGCTCCTGACTTTTTGACCAAACAGAGGCTGTGTTCCTGATTTGTCAACCAATCAGAGACCGTGTTCCTAACTTGTCAACCAATCAGAGGCTGTGTTCCTGACTTGTCGGCCAAACAGAGGCTGTGTTCTTTTATCTATGATGTTGATCTGATAGGGTAAGCATTGCCACAGTAGTGCTAGGAGAGAGGATTGCAGCAGCAGCAGGGTTGTGTACACACAATTTCCAAAATGTATGAAGAATAAGTTTTGGGCCAGAGGCTGGAGGAAAGAAAGACAAAGATGAATGAAGGAAAAGACTTTGGACATGGAGGACATGGCTGAGGCTGTGTCCGTGTGTGTGTGTTCACAGATGGGAGGGAATGGGAGGTGAGAAGGCCGGGTCAGGTTCCAGCCTGTGTGAGTGTGTGTGTGTGTGAGTGTGTGTGTGTGTGTGTGTGTGTGTGTGTGTGTGTGTGTGTGTGTGTGTGTGTCTCATTTGGAGAATCTCATTCTCAGCTCCACATTGGTGGGGAAGAAATCGAACCTGTCAGAGCCCTCGGGCAGAACACTGAGAGGTGTGGAAGAATCTACAGCTCAAGAAGGATCAAGAAACACACGCACACACGCACACACACATACATACACACACACACACACACACACACACGCACACACACGCATACACACACACACACACACTCACACACTCACACACACACATACACACACATACATACACACAAACACACAACTATTTCTTTTTCTTCTCTCTCTCTCTCTGTCGCCATATATATATATATATATATGTATATATATATATATATATATATATATATATATGTATATATATATATATATATACATATATATATATATAAAACCTTATATATATATAAAACCTTATATCTCCAAAATGGTAAGTTGTAACTTTACAGGTGAAGGAAAACATTCTTATTTTTCAATGAAAGTCAAGGGAACAATATGTGTCTAATATGTATCTATATGTCTCTGTCTATCTGTCTATGTATCTATCTATCTATCTATCTATCTATCTATCTATCTATCTATCTATCTATCTGTCTCTGTCTGTGTATTATTGATAATAAAGCTGTCTCTCCTTTCTTTATACAAGCTGCTGTGTTTAAATTCATAATTCATGATGAACAGATCAATAGAAATATAGAAATAAAATGGACTTATTTTCTCATCTGTAAAGCACTCTGAGTGACCGCAGTGTATGAAATGTGCTACATAAATAAACTTGCCTTTTCTTCAGTTACCTTCCTGTTAACTTTAACAATGTTTTGTCCTTCTCCTGGACAGTTACAGTGACAGTGACAGTGACAGTTACAGTGACAGTTACAGTGACAGTGACAGTTACAGTGACAGTTACAGTGACAGTGACAGTTATCGTGACAGTGACAGTGACAGTTACAGTGACAGTTACAGTGACAGTGACAGTTTTGAGATGTGAGGTTTTGTCCTAACAGCCATGACATTTAGTCATATTCCATGTTTTGCTGTTGATTTTTTAAATGAGAATAAGTTATAATAAATATTAATAATAAATGAGAATAACTCATCCTCTACAGAGAACAACCTTAAATATGATAATATTCTGCTTTTCTTTCACAATTTCTATTTATTTTGCTTAGTTCGACATACTAGAGAACAAAATGTGCCACACCTGCATGTAAGTAATGCAAAATCTCAGTGTCGTATTATTTCAGTGCTGAGAAGATCAGAACCTTCCTTTGTGTTTTGAAGGATACAAAACTACACATAATTAAATCTATACATAATCAATATATAACACAAATATGACATATAAAACCAAGCTCTACATAATCAAATCTATATATAATCAATATATAATACAAATATGATATATAACACAACTATACATAATCATATCTCTACTTAATCAATACAATTATGATATATAAAACAAAGCTATGCATAATCAAATATAACATAAAGTTATACATAACTGAATCTATAATATATATATATATATATAATCAATATATAATACAAATATAATATATAATACAAAGCTATACGTAATAAAATCTATATAGAATCAATGCAATATCATATAAAACAAATATATCATACAAAGCATATGTAGTGTAAATATATATATATATATATCTATGATATAATTTTTTTACATATATATATATATATATATATATATATATATTTTACATATATATATCTAATATTTGTGTGTTTTTAGTGTAGTATAGTATTGTTTCTGATGTTATAATAAATACACAATGTTATTGTACAGTTATAATAACTAACATGATTAAATAATTCTTTTTTTTTCTTTTTATTGTTATAATAATTTGTATTGCCCTGATTAAAGGAGTGTAGTGGTGACTGTGTGAGAGTCTTCAGAGCTCAGTGTGTGTTTAAGGGCAGGACGTCGTCACCCAAATTCAATTAAACTGTCACATCACCATGCTCGCACTAATCACCATAGAGACGCTGTGACAGTCCTCATCAGCTTCACACCGTCTGATTGACTGTAACGGGTCACATGACCGCTCAGCCCGTGTGCCTGTGGCTGAGTGACCTGAGAGCGAAGGGTCAGCATGTCAACTCATCAGCCTGACCTTTCGAGGTGCTGAAGACCGTCAGCGTCCCTCATTACTGCTCTCACTCACTGTCTCTCTATCACTCTATCTCTCTATCTCTCTCTCCATCTCTTTGAAGACCATCAGCGTCCCTCATTACTGCTCTCACTCACTGTCTCTCTCTATCTCTCCATCTCTCTCTCCATCTCTTTGAAGACCATCAGCGTCCCTCATTACTGCTTCCACTCACTGTCTCTCTCTATCTATCTCTCCGTCTCTCTCTCCATCTCTTTGAAGACCATCAGCTTCTCTCATTACTGCTCTCACTCACTGTCTCTCTATCTGTCTGTCTCTCCATCTCTCTCTCCATCTCTCTGAAGACCGTCACAATCCCTCATTACTGCTCTCACTCACTGTCTCTCTATCCATCTCTCCACAATTAATCACACGATTTTGTGCAGTTAACCACAGTTAATCAAAGATAGATAGACAGACAGAAATACAGATGGACAGACAGACAAATAGACACACAGGCAGACAGACAGACAGACAGATAGATAGATAGATAGATAGATAGATAGATAGATAGATAGATAGATAGATAGACAGACAGATAGATCTCTCTTCACTCTCTCCTTCTTGCTTTCTTTTTTCTTCTCTTGCCCTTTTACTTTTGCTCTTCCATCTTCTCTCTCTCTCTGTTATCTCTCTCTCTTTCTCTCTCTCTCTCTCTCTGTCTCTCTCTCTGTTATCTCTGTCTCTCTCTCTCTTTCTTTCTCTCTCTCTCTCTCTCTGTCTCTCTCTCTGTTATCTCTGTCTCTCTCTCTCTCTCTCTCTCTCTCTCTTTCTCTCTCTCTCTCTCTCTCTCTCTCTCTCTCTCTTTGTCTCTCTCTCTCTCTCTCAGTAGCAGTGGAAAATGTAATATCGTAGGGCTGGTATGGGTCCCAGCATGCTCTATATTACAGCACAGGGCACAAAGCTGGCCCACATTACACACACACACACACACACACACACACACACACACACACACACACACACTGAGGAGCATCCCGTGGTCCTGGCAGAGAGACGCATAACAAAGTTAAAGTGCTACCTGCCTCTCTCACCTCCAGCACGTTACCGTGCCAACCACTCGCATCCGTTACCGTGTCAACCTCCTGAAGGCAAAAAAAAAAAAACACAAAATAACAATCGGCTTGTGTGTGTGTGTGTCAACATGATGCCCAGTGGTCCGCTAGGGGTCTGCTGGTGACATCACACATATAAAAATACTGCTGTTCTTCTGAAAAAGAGGAAGTTGTGAACAGTATCAGGACTTCACCATGGATACAGTGTAAGTTTGGTGACCAATCAAATCTACAGTTTCCCACCGACTCACCCAAAACACACTACACCACCACTGACACGCTGCTTTGTTAGCTTCACAGCTACAAGGCTAACGTAGCTAACAACCGCCATTCTTACTTTATTAGTCAAATTTTGAGACATTAAGACAAATACAAACACAAAATAATCCATTAATCTCAAATAACTTCACAACAGAGAGTGATCAGTCATGGTTAATTACCCATAGTAATCAATTAATCTTGATTAACTACATAAAATATGTGAAAATATGTGACTACATAATAAAAATTTATCATATTTAACTACACAAAATGATTACTTGCTCAGTATACTGTGGTTAATCACAGTGTACTGTACAAAAATCGATCTGTTTAATCTGAATTAACCACACAAAGCAGTGTGATTAGACCACAATTAACTACATGAAATATTGTGAATCATCACAATTACCTTCAGGAAATGGTGCAGTTAATCATGATTAACTACACACGCAAATGCAATTACTCACAATTAGCTGCACAAATTAATCCTATTAATTGCAATTAACTACACAAACCAACTACTCTAACTAGCATGAAATGTCATGATGTGATTAATTTGTTTTAGTACACAAAATAGTGTGATTAATGTGTTGAACTACACAAAACAATGTCATTTACTGTCCTGAACTACACAAAGAAATGTGATTGATTGTGCTGTACTACATAAAACAATGAGATTAACTGTGGTTAACTACACAAAACAATGTGATTAACTGTGTTGATTTACACAAAATAACATGATGAATTGAGCTTAAACACACAAGCAATACAACTAATAGTGATCAACTTCACAAAAATTGTGATCATGATTGTTGCCACCTTGCAGAGTGATTAATCATGATTAATGTAGCTACACTAAATGTACCTATACAAAAATAATGCAGTGAATCGTGACTTTTCTAATATGATTCATTGCGGTCATCACAGTCAATCACTTCAATCGTTTGACAACCGTAATATAAACTTTTATTGACGGTGAATATTCAGAGGACTCTGTGCATGAAAGGCTGCAGTGGATTCAGAACAATGAAATAAAACGCCGTCCAACCCAACTCTCATTAACTTCATCTCCTGTTCCCATCACTACAGACACACACACACACACACACACACACACACACAGGGTTTGGTCCCTCTTGTGAGTCAGTCAGAGGTAATAATGATGGACCAGATGGGTTTTTTAGACGAGCAGCAGGAGACTCCTACAGGACACACACACACACACACACACGCACACACACACAGGCAGAGAATAAGACTCCGCCTCCTTTGAGCCACTATAGACACCGTCCCCCAACACACTCCTATGAAATCTTTCTTCAGGAGTGTAGAATTAGAAAACGAAAGAGAGAGAGAGAGAGAGAGAGGGAGAGGAGAGAGAGAGAGAGAGAGGGAGAGGGAGAGAGAGAGAGAGAGAGGGAGAGAGAGAGAGTGTGTGCGTGTGTGTGTGTGTGTGTGTGTGTGTGTGTGTGTGTGTGTGCATGTATAATGCAAACATTCACACGTCTGCACCGTGTACTCCACACTACAGAACCCGTTCACACGTCTCCCTGCAGCGTTTATCTACACTCTCACCAAAAACCCAGCGCTGTGATTTCAGAGGAGTTAAGAACACAATGGAGAGCAGAACTCATCAATAATGCTGTAATGAACATTTTAACACTGTCTAATGGATTACAGCACACAGCACTGCTGACAACCAACCTGAGGCCCACCCGTGCAGTGCCGAGCACCAGGAAGTCCACGGCTTTCCCAAAATTTGGGTTGAGATGGATGGAGTAGGCCTGCGATTCTGCTGCACTGCAGCAGAAGTAGCTGCTAAAGTCAAAAGTACAGAAGCATTTACTTACAAATGTATCGAAAGCAGAAGCAATTTGAGTTTTACAACTATACTGATGAACAAGCTCCATTATTAGAGCTACGGTAGTGTGCAGAAGTTTGAACGCTCTGGTCATATTAAATATTATAAGTGAAATATGTCTAATATTTCCCATTTTGAGATGGTTTATGCACTTATTGTAAGATCATCTAGCTTATTTCCAGACATTATTTACTTGTTTTAGGAAATTTTGTTAAGAAAAATTTTATGGCAGATAATTTTGCTGGTTTCAAGCACAATTATCTGCCAATATAGTGAAATAAATTTACTTCATAAAATTATTAAAAATTTTAAATTAAGTTTATAACAATCTCAACAGAATAAATATTAGATTTATTGACTATATTTAAGAGAATATTTCTTGACCAGACAATATTACAATGACGAACAAGTTCTGTTAAGGGGAACTACGGTGGTATAAGTTTGAACACTTGTGCTCAAATTACATATTATAAGTGAAAATAAGTTAACACATCTTTTAACATAAGTATTAAGAAATTCAACAGCACAATTTCTATTTATGTGTTGAGTTTAATATACTGGAAACACACAATATCAAATGTGCCATAACATGCACGGTTCACATAGGGAATAGGAATTATACACTGAAATGCACAGAAATTTGACCAGGGGTGCTCAAACTTTTGCACACGGCTCTATGTGGCTGTAAACATTAACAAGTTTTTAATCCAAATGACATTATTCAAGATCTGAAATAACTCAAAGTGCTTCTACTTTTGATACGTCACAAGCAGCTGTTTTTGTGCTGTAGGAATGAAGGTCAAATACTTTTACTAGAGTAGTATTTTACCAGCAGTACATCTGCTTTTACTGCAGTACAGGAGTGCTGCACCTCCTCCACCCCTGTTAAGGGTCGTTCAGATTGGTTTGGTGTGAAATGATCCGTTACAGAGTCAGAGCTGTTCATAGTGGTGGTGATAGGAACCAGACGTCCACCTCTAAAAGCTCCCTCACAGAAAGTTCCTACAGTAAATGGTTATGAATTCACTGCCTGATGACTGAGACACTGTTTTCTGATAGTTTAGAGAACTTAAACTCCATTCATGGTGGAGGGATACATGCAGGGCGCTGTGAGGCAAAATAGTCCCCAAAGAAAACTTATTATTTCAGATTTTCCACTATTTTCCATCATCAACATTCCATATAAACTCAGAAGACTCGTGTAGGTCCACTGGTGGTTCTGGATAGTAAATAAAATGTCTATATTTGTGTTGTAGTCATGGCGACACCTGGTTCCTATCGCCACCACTGTAGAGTACTGTCTCACTTTTTTTTCTCTTATCTTCCTTTTCTTTAGCTTCTCTCCATTTTCTCTTCTCCCTTAATTTCTTTTCTTCACCTCTTTTCTGATCTCTTCTCTTCCTTTCTGTCTCTTCTCTTCTCTTCTCCTGTTTTCCTTGGTTCTCATCTTTTCTCCTTTCCTCTCCTCCTCATTGGTCCTGTGGTCTCTGATTTGACTGTTGTACCTGCAGGGCTTAAATCAAATGCATGTTTGACCGCGTGAGGAACAAGGAGATCTTCACAGTCTCTCACCTCACACACACACACACACACACACACACACACATACACACATACACTCTTTCTCCTGAGGCCAGAACAACCCAGAGAGCAACCCTGGACCCTTCTGCCACCTTTAAGGTCAAGAGGGGAGAGAGAACAGAGAGCGACTAGAAAGACAGAGAGATTTAGAATTTACAATTTTGACATGAAGACAAGACTCCAAGAGTCCAAATGATACTGACACTGAGTCAAGAGCAAATGATGAGACAAAACTGAGACCTTTAATTTACACCCTAGACTGAAACAAGAATGAATCCAAATAATGTAAAGACTGAGACATGGCCAAGACTAAATGATGTTGAGCCCAGACAAGGTCCAAATGATGTTGAGACTGAAACAAGACTGATTCCAGATGATGTCTAGACCAAGCCAAGACTAAGATTAAATGATGTTAAGACCAAGACAAGAACAAGTCTAAATGATGTTGACACCAAGAACACGACCACATGCAAATAATGATGAGACTGAGACCAGATGATGTCGAGACTGAAATGAAACTGACACCGTTAATTTACACTGTTGAGACCAAGACAAGACTGAAACCACTAATTTACGCAAGAACAAGAACAAGGTTTCAAGAACAAGACAAGACCGAGTCAAAATGATATGGAGACAGAGACAAGACTGAGTCCACATGATGTCGAGACGGAGACGAGACCAAGTCCAAATGATGTTGAGACAGAGTCAAAATGATGTTGAGACTAAGTCTAAATGATGTTGAGACAGAGACAAGACTGAGGTCAAGACCAAATGATGTTTAATCCAAGAAAGACAGAGAAGAGAGACGTTAATTTAGTGAAATGTTTTCCTGTACTTGTTTGATGTAGGATGTCAGCTGATCAACAGTTCAGGGGCTCCTTTGTCGTATTTTTCATTTTATAATACGGCAAATGTTTTCAGTGGTGACAGATCTGGACTGCAGGCAGGTCAGTTTAGCACCCAGACTCATTTAATATGGAGCAGTGCTGCTGTAATGCATGCAGAATGTGGTTTGACATTGTCTTACTGAAATAATCAAGGCCTTCCCTGAAAAAGACGTCATCTGGATGGCAGCATATGTTGCCAAAACATGTATATATTGTTCAGCATTAATGGTGCCTTCACAGATGTGCAGGTCACCCATGCCATGTGCACTAATGCCCCCCTATACCATCATGAATGAATTCCAGATTCTCTGAATCTTTTAATGTTATAATGTACCGTAGATGATGAAAAGCAGAAGTTCTTTGCTATTTTATGTTGAGAAGCGTTATTCTTGAATTGTTGCACTATTTGATGGTGCAGTCTTTCACAGAGTGGTGAACCCCTCCTCATCTTTACTTCTGAAAGACTCCGCCTCTCTGAGATGCTCTTTTATACCCAATCATGTTACTGACCTGTTGCCTATTAAACACCAGTTTTTTTTTGTTTTTTTTTGTGCATTACACATCTTTACCAGCCTTTTGTTGCCCCCGTCCCAACTTTTTGGAATGTGTTGTTGGCATCAAATTCAAAGTGGGCAAATATTTTTCAAAAAACAATACAATTTCTCAGTTTCAACATTTGATATGTTGTCTTTGTACTATTTTCAATTAAATATAGGGTTTAAATGATTTGCATTTTGTTTTTATTTACCTTTTTTGCACAGCGTCCCAACTTTTTTGGAAATGGGGTTGTACAACAATACATCCTACATCCAACACTTTTATTTCCAAATAAAAACAAAATTAGTTTAAATGATATGGAACTTTTAGGCTTATGTTACTGTGTAATTTCTAATCTTATTTGTGTAAAATATCACATCAGTTGGAAGATTTCTATGATGTGTGTGTGTGTGTGTGTGTGTGTATGCATGTGTGTGTGTGTATGTATGTGTGTATGTGTGTGTGAACGACCCACAGGCTATTTCACACACACTAACACCACACAGCAGCACAAACGTCCACAGCACGATATTCTCTCTACCGCACACACTTCTGCAGGGACATAGGAAGGTGGGGGGCTGAGGGGGCTGCACCATCTCCAGATTTCAGGACTGTTTAACTGCAACTTCTAAAAATTATGAAAATAAAAGAGCAGAGCTTTTAAATATTAACAGTCAGTAACATTAGTGAAGCTGAGCACTGATGGAGCTGCTCTTATTGCTCTGAACGCAGTTGACTTGTGTACTTGAACAGAGTCACCCACCAGGTTTTGAATGACCCTGTAGAAAAATATTTCAATGCCAGGCACAATGTAGGACTCCAATCGATGAAAACAGGTGTGATCTATCTTGCAGAAGTGGCTGCTGACGCAAACTAAGACGTATGTCGTTTTTTTTGCATGTTTTTCCATCAATCGAATCAACCAGCCATTTCAACTGATTTTTATGGCAGACCTTACACCGACTATAGGGTACATGTAAATTTTAAGCTATAACTTAAAGTTACTTCAAAACTATGGTACTTGGTGCAAGTGGCTCAAAGTGTAGCTTTAGTAGCTCGTAAATTTGAATGCAGTATAAACGCAATCTAACTTACATTCCGCTGGTACAACAGGCTTTTGGACTGTGCACCTCCCTCTATGCATGGCCACGCCTCCCGAGTGCCCCACAGCAGCACAACCCGCGGATGCCACAATGACATGAACATAAAAATGGAATTTGACAGGGTGGCACAAACTTTTGCACACAACCATATACACATACACGCATTGGTTGGAATCTGCAGCCACTGCTGTTCTGATTGGATGTCGGTGACGAAAACTGGAAACCTCGTTCACTCTGTGATGGAACCCGTCATAAAAATAATGCTGTTGATTTGTTGATGGTAATAAATGCAGCCTGATGAGTTTTTGTAACATTCTTATTTTGACTTTTAATTATAACAAACTGTACTGCTTTTAAAACGGAAACAGAGCTTTGTTTAGGGTCAAATTTAAGCTAATAAGACAAATGAGATTAACTGAGATTAAGTTAACAGGATCATCAATCACAATTCATTATTATACCAGTTTAACGGCCCTAATTTTAATGATTGTGTTCATTATTATTTATGTGTGTGTGCTGTGTTTACATGATGCACATACAGTGCGTGTGTGTGTGTGTGTGTGCGTGTGTGTGCGTGTGTGTGTGTGTGTGTGCGTGTGTGTGCGTGTGTGTGTGTGTGTGCGTGTGTGTGTGTTGAACTGCTGCAGAGTAACAGTCTGCTCTCAGTTGTCAGTCTGCTAAACCCTTTGACACTGAGCTTTTTAATTAAAACTACATTATGATAAAGCAAGCAGAAGGGGCCACTGGGAGACCTCCCTCCCTCTTTTCTCCATCCCTCCCTCCATCCCTCCTTTCTTCCTTCCCTCCCTCCTTCTCTTTCCCGCTCCCTTCTCCTCGCTCTCCTTCCCCCACTCCCTCCTTCCTCCTATCACTTTCTCTCTCTCTTTTCTTTCTAAGCAGGTTTGATTGCCGTCCTTGTAATGCATTTCCACTTTGTTGTGTGTGTGTTTATCACCGTTTGTCCTCAGGATGATGGAAACATGAACAAATTGTCATCGTGGGGACCTTTGGCTGCTGTCCATGAAGAATTTTTTTTTCTTTTAAAAATGCTGCTTTTATTAAACCAATAAGAACACATGGCCTCAAGTGGCTTATTGCTTTGATAAAATGGCCACAAAGTACAATTTGATGCCAAACAAGTCAAGCCAAGTGGTCTTTATTGTACAAATTATGTATATAAGTGAAATTAGATCAACACATTCACTACAGTGAACACACACCCGCGCATTTTAATGCACAATTACTGTTTACTTGCTGAATTTAATATCTATATTTCACAGGGAGTGTTCTAATATTTGCATATGCAAGTATTGTTAAAGCTGTTGGAACTTTTTGGGGTACGAAATTATGAATATTAAAAACATTGAATACGAAGTCACAGTTAATTCATTTTTTTTTTGGTTTGCTCTGTAAAATTGTTATAGTGAGACAGTTGAACTTTTGAAAGTGAGTGTTATGGTGAATAAAATTACATGTGTGATGATCTACTGTGACCGAATCACAGCTGTGATGATATTCACAGTAATCCACCACCTTGAGCGTCGTACAGCTTAAGTGTTCCTAACAGCTTTGAATGTGACTCAGTCAGTTAAGGTTTAGAGATTGAACTCTTTGTTTTATATTAAAAAAGTAAAAAAGGCTGACGCTGATCTTTTAGTGTTTGAGGTTAGCAGCATTTACACACACACATGCAGAACAGACACCAATACACACTACTGTGTGTGTGTGTGTGTGTGCGTGTGTGTGTTGTCCCCCGCTGTCAGGATGCTAAAGATGTGATAGCAGATGCGGCCTGACCAGCTTGTCCAACCCCAGGAAGCAGAAAGAGGAGGAGGATATAAACACAGGACAGGGACAGAGGGATAGAGGGATGAATAAAGAGATGGAGGGACAAATAAAGGTATAGAAGCATAGAAGGACAAATGTAGGCATGCAAGCAAGAATAAGGGGATAGAAGGATAGAAAAAGGGAGGGAAAGATGAATAAAGTCATTGGAAATGATTAAAGGGATGGAGAGATGATTAAAAAATGGAGGGATGAATAAAGGCATGTAAAAGTTAATAAAGAAAAAGGAAGGAATGGGTGGATAATAAAGAGATGGAAGGAGGAATAACGTGATAGATGAATAGAGGGGTTGGGAAATGGAGGCATGAATAAACAATTGGAAAAATGGAGGACAGAAATGGAGAGATAGAAGGACAGATGAAGAGATGAGGTGGAAGTGAAATGAATAAAGGGATGGAGGGATGGATAGATAGGGGGATGAATGAAGAGAGGCCCATGGCTAATGGCTCATTCAAACTCCCAAACTGGGGTGAAAAGTCTCCTGACTCATGCTCTATTAAAACTAGGTTTCCATTCTGAAGAGACTCTCAGCTTGCAAGACAGTCAATCGATGCTTCCATGGTTAAGAGTTTCCTGTCTTGTAGCCCATTCAAACTCCTCTACTATGGTGATGAGTCCCTAGGCTTGAAGGGCCCCCTTGCTCTTGGCCCAGTCAAACTCTACCTTTAACAGTGAAGAGTCTCTCCGCTTAGAGACCAATCAAACTCTGCTTTGACAACAAAGAATCTCCTGGCTTGTGGCCCAGTGTGGCCCACTCAAATTCCTCACCTCTGATTTGAAAAGTGTCTTGGCTTGTGGCACAGCCACTCCACCACCACAGTGAGTCCCAGCTCAAGGCCCAATCAAACTCCACTACTATGATGAAGAGTGTCCCAGCTCAAGGCCCAATCAAACTCCACTACTATGATGAAGAGTGTCCCAGCTCAAGGCCCAGTCAAACTCCACTACTATGATGAAGAGTGTCCCAGCTCAAGGCCCAGTCAAACTCCACTACTATGATGAAGAGTGTCCTGGGTCATAGCTGAATCAAACTCCACTAACATGGTGAAGAGTGTCCCAGCTCAAGGCCCAGTCAAGGTCCACTAACATCACGAAGAGTGTCCCAGCTCAAGGCCCAGTCGATGTCCACTACCATGATGAAGAGTGTCCCAGCTCAAGGCCCAGTCAATGTCCACTACCATGATGAAGAGTGTCCCAGCTCAAGGCCCAGTCAAGGTCCACTAACATCATGAAGAGTGTCCCAGCTCAAGGCCCAGTCAATGTCCACTACCATGATGAAGAGTGTCCCAGCTCAAGGCCAGTGAAACTCAGCTAATGCCATTAAGAGCCTCCTGCTTCACAGTCCAGTCAAATTCTACTTCCAAGTTGGAGTCTCCCAGATTGTGGTCCAGTCAAACTCTGCTTTCACAGTGAAGAGTCTTCTGCCTTGTGGTCCACTCAAGCTCCACTACCTTGGAGAGAAGTATCCTGGCTTGTGGCCCAGTCAAACTCCTCCTCTGCTCTCGGAAGTCTCCCAGTTCCCAAGGTGAATGAAGAGAGGGAGGGATGCATAAACAGAAAGCAAAGAAGAAGAAAGGCCCTAAAGCAGAAGCAGCAGTTCTGCAGTATTGATTGTGTTTTTAACGCTCAGCTGCTCAACTGGGTGAGGAGCTGGAGGAGCCGAGGGCCGTGAGAGTCATTCAGAATCACTGCACTCAGGTCAGTGTATCAGGATCGGTCACTGTAGAGGGTTTACAACCACACACACACTTGCACTACCCTACCTGTTCTGTGTGTGTGTATGTTTTGGTCCCAAAGACACAGAATAACACAGAGAGCATGTCAATCGAAGAAAACACAATGTAGAACAATAGGAAACAGAGAGAGAGAGAGGGGAGAGAGAGAGAGAGAGAGACTGGGACAGTAAAACTGCATTATGGATTGAAATGAAATGCATTAGAAATACAAACATGTACAACCTGTGTTATAGCAGAGTGACAGAGTGTGTGTTAATGTGAGAGGAGAATCTGAAAGGTCATTGACTGAACAAAAAAATAAACAGAAAGAGAGAGAGAGAGGGGGATGGAGGAAGGGAGAGAGAGATGATGTGTATAATGATTATAGTGATGCTATACAACTTCATGAGTTTAATTTGCAGAATGAAGTTCTAATAAAATGAATATCCAGATAAAAAATTTTAATGTCACACAACTGTTTATTTGAATGTGTGTGGTGTGTACATGTGTTTGTGATGTGTGTATGTGTGCGTGTGTGTGTGTGTGTATGTCTTTATGTATAAAGTATCCAGTTTATTTCTGTGTTTCTTTACTAAATGTATGCGTGTGTGTTTATGTATAAAGTATCTTGTTTATTTGTGTGTGTTTGTTTCCTGCCGTTAAATTGACAGGCTGAATTAAAACTCAGCTGGTGGCTTCTCACTGTCAAAGCGCCTGAATCGGTCATCATACTCACACACACACACACACACACACACACACACACACACGCACATGCACACACACACACACCAATCCTCTGTTAATCCGTTGAGCTGAACTTTATTAGCATGATGAGCTTAATGAACTTCAAAAAGCATCCATGCAAATGGACCCAGCCTGCACTGACAGGATATAAACACACAACAGGCACAGTGATATTACACGCACAGAGACACACACAGACACACACTGCTAGTATTACACACACATGAAGACACACCAAAAATTATACAGTAACATACACTCATTAAATTCAGCATCTACCATATGTATATATAAAGCTTTACATACATACATGCTTTATATTCATATGATATATACATTCCAAAGTATTACACAGGTGTAAGATAACCTCACACAATAAAATATAAGCCATCCTGAAGATTTCAGCTACATTCATGACTAGCTGAAGTTAAGCTTTGACCCTTTGACCCCAAATTTGTAATACAGCCCATCGTATTTCTTACTCAAGATAATAATCAGAATTTTAGAGTAAAAAAGGAATAGATAAATCATACAGAAGAAAAGGAATCTAAAGAAAGTGCTGATATAACCTACCATTGATATATGTATAGAATGGATGGCCTTTCCCTGGTTGTTGTAGTCTGTGAACTCTGTTGGTTAGTGTTTTAGTCTGCAGAGACCTGTCCGTTGATGTTTACTCTCTAAAGACCTGTTGCTTGGTGTTTACCCAGTAGAGGCCTGTTGGTTGGTGTTTACCCAGTAGAGGCCTGTTGGGTGGTGTTTACCCAGTAGAGGCCTGTTGGTTGGTGTTCAGTCAGTAGAGGTCTGCTGGTTGGTGTTCAGTCAGTAGAGGTCTGCTGGTTGGTGTTCAGTCAGTAGAGGTCTGCTGGTTGGTGTTCAGTCAGTAGAGGTCTGTTGGTTGGTGTTCAGTCAGTAGAGGTCTGCTGGTTGGTGTTCAGTCGGTAGAGGTCTGCTGGTTGGTGTTCAGTCAGTAGAGGTCTGCTGGTTGGTGTTCAGTCAGTAGAGGTCTGTTGGTTGGTGTTCAGTCAGTAGAGGTCTGCTGGTTGGTGTTCAGTCAGTAGAGGTCTGCTGGTTGGTGTTCAGTCAGTAGAGGCCTGCTGGTTGGTGTTCAGTCAGTAGAGGTCTGCTGGTTGGTGTTCAGTCAGTAGAGGTCTGCTGGTTGGTGTTCAGTCAGTAGAGGTCTGCTGGTTGGTGTTCAGTCAGTAGAGGTCTGCTGGTTGGTGTTCAGTCAGTAGAGGTCTGCTGGTTGGTGTTCAGCCAGTAGAGGTCTGCTGGTTGGTGTTCAGTCAGTAGAGGTCTGCTGGTTGGTGTTCAGTCAGTAGAGGTCTGCTGGTTGGTGTTCAGTCAGTAGAGGCCTGTTGGTTGGTGTTCAGTCAGTAGAGGTCTGCTGGTTGGTGTTCAGTCAGTAGAGGTCTGCTGGTTGGTGTTCAGTCAGTAGAGGCCTGTTGGTTGGTGTTCAGTCAGTAGAGGTCTGCTGGTTGGTGTTCAGTCAGTAGAGGTCTGTTGGTTGGTGTTCAGCCAGTAGAGGTCTGCTGGTTGGTGTTCAGCCAGTAGAGGTCTGCTGGTTGGTGTTCAGTCAGTAGAGGTCTGCTGGTTGGTGTTCAGTCAGTAGAGGTCTGCTGGTTGGTGTTCAGTCAGTAGAGGTCTGCTGGTTGGTGTTCAGTCAGTAGAGGCCTGTTGGTTGGTGTTCAGTCAGTAGAGGTCTGTTGGTTGGTGTTCAGTCAGTAGAGGTCTGCTGGTTGGTGTTCAGTCAGTAGAGGTCTGCTGGTTGGTGTTCAGTCAGTAGAGGTCTGCTGGTTGGTGTTCAGTCAGTAGAGGCCTGTTGGTTGGTGTTCAGTCAGTAGAGGTCTGCTGGTTGGTGTTCAGTCAGTAGAGGTCTGCTGGTTGGTGTTCAGTCAGTAGAGGTCTGCTGGTTGGTGTTCAGTCAGTAGAGGTCTGCTGGTTGGTGTTCAGTCAGTAGAGGTCTGCTGGTTGGTGTTCAGTCAGTAGAGGTCTGTTGGTTGGTGTTCAGTCAGTAGAGGTCTGCTGGTTGGTGTTCAGTCAGTAGAGGTCTGCTGGTTGGTGTTCAGTCAGTAGAGGTCTGCTGGTTGGTGTTCAGTCAGTAGAGGTCTGCTGGTTGGTGTTCAGTCAGTAGAGGTCTGCTGGTTGGTGTTCAGTCAGTAGAGGTCTGTTGGTTGGTGTTCAGTCAGTAGAGGTCTGCTGGTTGGTGTTCAGTCAGTAGAGGTCTGCTGGTTGGTGTTCAGTCAGTAGAGGTCTGCTGGTTGGTGTTCAGTCAGTAGAGGTCTGTTGGTTGGTGTTCAGCCAGTAGAGGTCTGCTGGTTGGTGTTCAGTCAGTAGAGGTCTGCTGGTTGGTGTTCAGTCAGTAGAGGTCTGCTGGTTGGTGTTCAGTCAGTAGAGGTCTGCTGGTTGGGTGTTCAGCCAGTAGAGGTCTGCTGGTTGGTGTTCAGTCAGTAGAGGTCTGCTGGTTGGTGTTCAGTCAGTAGAGGTCTGTTGGTTGGTGTTCAGTCAGTAGAGGTCTGCTGGTTGGTGTTCAGTCAGTAGAGGTCTGTTGGTTGGTGTTCAGTCAGTAGAGGTCTGCTGGTTGGTGTTCAGTCAGTAGAGGTCTGCTGGTTGGTGTTCAGTCAGTAGAGGTCTGTTGGTTGGTGTTCAGCCAGTAGAGGTCTGTTGGTTGGTGTTCAATCTGAAGAGACCTTTTAGTTGATATTCAGTCAGTAGAGGTCTGCTGGTTGGTGTTCAGTCAGTAGAGGCCTGTTGGTTGGTGTTCAGTCAGTAGAGGTCTGCTGGTTGGTGTTCAGTCAGTAGAGGTCTGCTGGTTGGTGTTCAGTCAGTAGAGGTCCATTGGTTGGTGTTTAATCTGAAGAGACCTTTTAGTTGATATTCACTCTGTAGTTAAGCGTTTTTTAAATTATACGTTTTTTGTCTGTTTTATGTATTTACGGCTCCTGCCAGCTAGGTGTTCTGTTCATTGTTACTACAAATGACAATCATGACCTGGTGAACTATAGCATCATGGGTTTCATTATTTTTATTTTAGCTTCAGCCTTTATCACACTACACACCCACATCGACACACATAGCCACACAGAAACACATACAAAGAAGTGTGAAACAATAAGTAAAAATCGAGCCATGGAGGGCCTGGCCCGATTGCACCAGCCTCTCGAGCACAACAGCACTTTTCTGAAGCGCTCGCATTCTACTCCATTACAGAACTCCACGCTGCGATGTATTACTCATCCCTGCCACTTCGAAATATGGCTTGGGAAGTTGTGATACAACGTGTTGGACTGTAAACTGAAATACATTATAAGACGAGTCATTGTACTAATCTCAAATATAAAAGATGCTACAAACCTTGCTTTAACAATAACAGTGTAGCAGCAGTTTCCTGCCCAGTCTTTGAGGCCACACGTAGTGCACATTTTTGCCTTTTTCCTATTCAAATAAAACAAAAATGTCCATGTTGCTTTCAGGAATGACATTAAGAACCTCTTCTGTAATTAGACAGGGAAATGCAGTACTGTGCGCAAACTTTATTTTCATTTAATTTCCAACTAAAAGGCTATTACGCACAAGTTATTCACATTCAAGTAATTAGCAGACACTCTTATGCTAAGCGACTGACAATTTAACCATGTTACAGATGGAGGTGAGGGTAGATTTAGGAGTCTAGCCCAAGAACTATAGGGGGGTGCAAGCATGCCAAAGAAGCACCTGTGGATGGAGATCTGAAGCAGCTTGATTTTCCTGTGGATGGAGATCTGAAGCAGCTTGATTTTCTCCTCTCTCTCAGAGATGAAAGCTTTAAGTGCTGTTTATCTGATGGAGGCAGTTTTGGGGTCGACCAGCTCTTCCAGGTGGTTGTTAGGAGGCCCATGTTCTCTGTAGTTTTTGAACAAATTTTCTTTGAACTTTCTTCTTTCTAATGCAAGTGGATTGTCTTATTTCTGATCTCCTCAGAAATATCCAATAACAAATGAGGAACTTGTATTTGATAAATAGTGATGGCCGTTCTACGTTTAAATACTGTAAACATTTTCATGTAGCTCTGTAATTTTATGTGTTGGGTGGTACTGATACAATTCAATATAACAGTACTTTCCAAATGTATGCAATGTTTTCCAAACATATCATGGTATTTGTATTATATCCAGGTTTGCATTAATAAATAGAAATGCTATATAAATAGAAACCCTATATACTGTATCATATTGACAGAAAAAAACATTTCCAGCCAAAAAATCTTTACTCCTTGTTTAGATTTTATGTATTTATATTCATGCTTCAAATGACCGCCCTTACTGTTAACTATGATTTTGTTATCTACCAATACTGAAATACTGAATACTAAAAATCAATATTGCTGTGCAACATTAATATCGGGACACCAGCATAGACAATTCATAGCCCAGCACAAGTTGATTGAAACCATAATTAGAAATAATAAAACCCTCATAAGACTGTTCATATGACAACAATAAAGTATATCTATTTAGTATTACTAACCAAGTGTTGGACACTTTTTAAAGTTTTGCATGGACAGAAATACGAAGGGACAAATAGAGAGAGGAAGGGAGAGAGACAGAGAGAGGTAGAGGGGTAGACAGAGGAAAGGAAGGAGATAAAGACACAGAGATGAAAAGAGAGAGAGAGAGAGAGGCGGCATGCTGGTAGTCTGAGGGCTTTTTGGAAGAGGTGTGAAAAAATGCAGTTATACATAAGGGCAGCTTTCTCACTCCTCGCTGCACTGTTTTTGACAGCACACTCTGAGGCTGCCTGCAGCACCAGACAGGCTACAGTGTAATCTGCAGCGCTGCCAAATTCTGTCTGCTCCTGCTTTCACCCCAGGTGCAATATACTACTACAGACTGAGGACAGACAGGGGGCGGCGAAGGGGGGGAGAGGAAAGGAATCACCCCACACTATTTAGTGGGGCTATTTACATCCATCAGGTCAAAGTACAGCAGAAGAAAACAAAGTGGAATCATGTAAACGTAACACAAATAAAATATAGTTAATGTAAAAAAAAATCTCATTTCTACAAAATATTCTCAGATTAAAACAACAAATATATTTTAAATAATACATATTTTATTAGACTATAAAGCTTTTTGCCTTAATGTTTATTCTCAGTTGTGGTGTTTCTGGGAAGTGAGATCAGCAGAGGGTGTTTATGGAAGGTTAGCAGGGTGTTTGTGGAATGTTAGCAGGGTGTTTGTGGAATGTTAGCTGAGTGTGGAATGTTAGCAGGGTGTTTGTGGAATGTTAGCTGAGTGTGGAATGTTAGCAGGGTGTTTGTGGAATGTTAGCAGAGTGTTTGTATAATGTTAGCAGGGTGTTTGTGGAATGTTAGCAGGGTGTTTGTGGAATGTTAGCAGAGTGTTTGTATAATGTTAGCAGGGTGTTTGTGGAATGTTAGCTGAGTGTTTGTGGAATGTTAGCAGGGTGTTTGTAAAATGTTAGCAGGGTGTTTGTATAATGTTAGCAGGGTGTTTGTGGAATGTTAGCTGGGTGTTTGTGGAATGTTAGGAGGGTGTTTGTGGAATGTTAGCAGGGTGTTTGTATAATGTTAGCAGGATGTTTGTGGAATGTTAGCTGGGTGTTTGTGGAATGTTAGGAGGGTGTTTGTGGAATGTTAGCAGGGTGTTTGTGGAATGTTAGGAGGGTGTTTGTGAAATGTTAGCAGGGTGTTTGTGGGGTATTAGTGGAATGTTAGCATGGTGTTTGTGAAATGTTAGCAGGGTGTTTGTGGAATGTTAGCAGAGTGTTTGTGGCGTATTTGTGGAATGTTAGGAGGGTGTTTGTGGAATGTTAGCAGGGTGTTTGTATAATGTTAGCAGGGTGTTTGTGGAATGTTAGCAGGGTGTTTGTGGAATGTTAGCTGAGTGTGGAATGTTAGCAGGGTGTTTGTGGAATGTTAGCAGAGTGTTTGTATAATGTTAGCAGGGTGTTTGTGGAATGTTAGCAGGGTGTTTGTGGAATGTTAGCAGAGTGTTTGTATAATGTTAGCAGGGTGTTTGTGGAATGTTAGCTGAGTGTTTGTGGAATGTTAGCAGGGTGTTTGTAAAATGTTAGCAGGGTGTTTGTATAATGTTAGCAGGGTGTTTGTGGAATGTTAGCTGGGTGTTTGTGGAATGTTAGGAGGGTGTTTGTGGAATGTTAGCAGGGTGTTTGTATAATGTTAGCAGGATGTTTGTGGAATGTTAGCTGGGTGTTTGTGGAATGTTAGGAGGGTGTTTGTGGAATGTTAGCAGGGTGTTTGTGGAATGTTAGGAGGGTGTTTGTGAAATGTTAGCAGGGTGTTTGTGGGGTATTAGTGGAATGTTAGCATGGTGTTTGTGAAATGTTAGCAGGGTGTTTGTGGAATGTTAGCAGAGTGTTTGTGGCGTATTTGTGGAATGTTAGGAGGGTGTTTGTGGAATGTTAGCAGGGTGTTTGTGGGGTATTAGTGAAATGTTAGCATGGTGTCTGTGAAATGCTAGCAGTGTGTTTGTGGGGTGTTAGTGGGTATTATGGGGTGATTGTGGGGTATTAGGAGGGTGTTAATCTGGTGCTTGTGAGGTATTCAATGGATGTTAGTGTGATGTTTGAGGGGTATTAGAGTGGTTTCCGTGGGGTTTTTCTTGGAGTGTTAATAGGGTGTTTGTTGGTTATTAATGCTATGATATGATGTGGTGTATTAACAGGTTGTCTGTGGGGTATTAGTGGTATATTAACAGGGTGATTGAGGAGTATTATTGTTGTGTCAACAGGGAATTAGTTATTATAGGGTCTTAGTCGTGTACTAGCAGTCATGTGAGCATGGTGTTTGTGGGGTATTGGAGGTGTGATGACAGGGTGTTTGTGAGGTATTTGCTGTGTGCTAGCAGGTTGCTTATTAGAAGAGTGTTAGAAGAGCGTTTAGCATGATATTTGTTGGGCATTAGTGTGGTGCTAGCAAAGCATTTGTGGGGTATTAGTGGGGCGTTTGCAGGGTGTTTGTAGGTGCACTGCCTGATTTGCTCTGCCCTTGGTCTAGCCTTGCAGACACCCGACTGACCAGGGCACCAGGCCACACACACACACACACACATACACACACACACAGATAATGAGATACAGCTCTGTGGGGAGGAAACCAGTGCCAGCTCACACACACACACACACATACACACACACACACACACACACTCACACACACACTCACACACACACACAGACACAAACTCACCCACAAAAGCTTCAGATACATTCATGTCATTCTCAAGCAAGCCTTAAAAACCAGCATACACTGCTGCTGTCCAAGTCTAGACCTGAGGTTGAAATAATCTACCATTAACAACTTTTTCTGTTTACTGATCCCTAAACTCTAAGGATCTGTATGTGGATCCACGCTTCAGTTCCAGACTCTCATAAATACAAGACCTACAGGACTCAGTTTATATCACAGTACCTACATTTAGAGTCGGTTATTCATTCAGCCTAACGAGAAACTGTAGAACAGACTCAGTTTATATCACAATACCTACATTTAGAGTCAGTTATTCATTCAGCCTTATGAGAAACTGTAGAACAGGTTTTCTTTACAGTGGTGGTGATAGGAACCAGGGGTCACCATGACTACAACACAAATATAAACATTTTATTTACTATCCAGAACCACCAGTGAACCTACACGAGTCTTCTGAGTTTATATGGAATGTTGATGATGGAAAACTATTTCATGTAGTAACTTTCTGTGAGGGAGCTTTTAGAGGTGGACGTCTGGTTCCTATCACCACCACTGTGAACTAGTCTGATTCTAGAACACAGCATTTCACACCAAACCACTCTGAATGACTCTGTTTACATCTCGTGCAGCAAAGTCAGCAGAATCCACTTTAATGCTAATGTAAAATCATCTGATACAGTGATACTGTGATGTCTTTGACATTATTGTGATGCTGAATTTTATTACTACTGCTCAGCACTGAGTGACAGTATACAGGCTGAGAGGCAGATGAGTGATAGTGTGTGTAGTGAAGTCTCATTGTGAAGGGCAACTTCAGCCCCCCTTCAGCTTCAGGAACACTTCCTGCTGCTCATGCTGCTACTCCAGAAGTGCAGAGATTACTGACCTGTAACAGCTTACAGCACGGCTAAAACTGCCCTGGCACAGACAGAGAGTGTGCTGGTCAGTAATGTATGACAAGAGCATCTGTTCCCTGTACAGATTAGTGACCCACTGTATGAGGCCAGCAAAGGTGTAAACATAACATAACAGGGGAGTGTGTGTGTGTGTGTGTGTGTGTGTGTGTGTGTGTGTATGACAGTACTACCTGACTGTGTGTGTTTGTGTATACACTGAGCTTCCACTTTATTAGAAACACCTACCTTGTGCTTCCACCAACTGTCCACTTTATTAGAAACACCTAACTTTTACTTACACTCACTGGCCATTTTATTAGAAACACCTACCTTGTGCTTCCACTAACTGGCCACTTTATTAGAAACACCTAACTTTTACTTACACTCACTGGCCATTTTATCAGAAACACCTACCTTGTGCTTCCACTAACTGGCCACTTTATTAGAAACACCTACCTTGTGCTTCCACTAACTGGCCACTTTATTAGAAACACCTAACTTTTACTTACACTCACTGGCCACTTTATTAGAAACACCTACCTTGTGCTTCCACTAACTGTCCACTTTATTAGAAACACCTACCTTGTGCTTCCACTAACTGGCCACTTTATTAGAAACACCTACCTTGTGCTTCCACTAACTGTCCACTTTATTAGAAACACCTACCTTGTGCTTCCACTAACTGGCCACTTTCATTAGAAACACCTACCTTGTGCTTCCACTAACTGGCCACTTTATTAGAAACACCTACCTTGTGCTTCCACTAACTGGCCACTTTATTAGAAACACCTACCTTGTGCTTCCACTAACTGGCCACTTTATTAGAAACATCTACCTTGTGATTTCACTAACTGGCCACTTTATTAGAAACACTCACCTTGTGCTTCCACTCACTGGCCACTTTATTAGAAACATCTACCTTGTGATTTCACTAACTGGCCACTTTATTAGAAACACTCACCTTGTGCTTCCACCAACTGGCCATTTTATTAGAAACACCTAACTTCCACTCATTGGCCACTCTGTTAGAAACACCAACCTTTTATTTTCACTATTTGGCCACTTTATTAGAAACACCTGCCGTGTACTTCCACTTGGCTACTTCCTTAGAAACACCCACCTTGCGCCACAGAGAACAGAGAAACAAACTGAGAAAGAAACAGAGAAACAGATGGACTACAATCTGTAACTGTAGAACTATGAAGTGCTCCTATATGGAACGTGGAGCAAATAAAATGGACAATGAGTGTAGATACGAGGTAGGTGGACCTAACGAAGCGAGCGTTGAGATTATCATGGATCATGAATAACGTAGTTTATTGTATCCACCTTTTCTTGCAAGATGCTTTCAGATCTCTTTCTGCACACTTCAGTGAACTCAGACTGCATGTCAGAGCTCAGATAGTGAGTCAGTCTGGTTATGCTGTATTTTTTCTACTAGTGTGAGAAAAGCACACATGGTATACAGTGTAAAACATTTGTACTTCAGCTATATGTGATCCAGACTCTTCACAGCTTTTCTCTTCCATTGGCAGGTTTTGTCAACTGTAAATATCCTGGAAATAATTTGCTCTGTGAATCCTGCAGCGTCTCTCCTCGAACGTCTACGTCTCTTAGGGCTGATAAACTCACAAACTGGCTCTCTGTCAATAACTGTTATTTTATCTGGATGTACACTAGTGTAACATGTATCTGAATAAGAGGAAGACACTTTATAAATCAACTTATTATTATTATTATTATTATTATTATTATTATTGTTTGGTGGTAAAAAAAACAGTCACTTCTTAGTTATATTGCAGTTCTAGCTTGAAAGATTCTACAATAATGCACATTACATTATAACTGAATACATTTCATATAAGTTTGGTATATGTTAGTGAGATCGTATATCTGTTAGAATGTGTATCTATTGGTCAGAATGTGAATCTGTTGATCAGATCATGGATCCATTGGTCAGAATGTGGATTTGTTGGTCTGTTGAAGCAATGTTTCACCATCTTGGCTGTAAATGTGCTAATATCCTAGTATAGGCTAAAAAAAATAATATAGATAATATGCAGCCTTACTTTGCTCTGCTTTAAGCTTTAGCTCAGCTATAGTGGCTTCTCTCACATCCCCAGCAGGAAACTTTCCAAAAGTCGAACAGTTTCTTGTAAAACATCTCTCAACATTCGACTTTTTACAAGGCTGAAGTCGCTTCTCATTCGCCAGCTTCTTGTTTGAATTTTCTTGTACCACCTTAAATGGTGCCCGAGGCCCCAGAATGTAACTTCTGCACTATTTAAGGTGGAACAGGAAAATTTAAACAAGAAGCTGGTGAACGAGAAGCGACTTCAGCCTCATGACGTTTTTGTGTTTGTCAGTTTCTCAATGCAGATTAAACGTATCAGGAAACCTCCAATTTATCGATGTTCATCTTAAATCTCTCTCTTTGCCGTTTCATTAGCTACTAGCTAGGCGAGACTGTTGTCTGTGTTGCTACGGTGACCAGCAGTCTGCGCTGATCTTCAGGGTTAAAGGGTGATTCAGCAGTTCTACATTAACTCCAGAGTTTAAGACCATTTATTGTTAAACTGTGTTGAACGACCAGCAGAGCTTTATTTTACTGTAGAGGAGGTCAGAATGTGTATCTGTTGGCCTGTGGGTCTCTCATAGAAAGTGAAAGAGATATATGTGTATGTGTGAGAGTTTACATTAGGCCTCTTTGACCCCATGACCTCACCCCATGGGCTGTTATGACAGGGCGCATCAGCGTGGTCACATCCTCTCATCACTCCAATTAGAGTGTAAACCCTTCGCTGCCATCTTAATCGTCTTCTTGATCATCTTCATCATCTTCATCTTCTTTGTCATAATCCCTTGTTCCATCAGTAAGAGGTAACGTCTGTATTTTTTTGCTTTCACAATTCCAGACTGCTCTCTCTCTCTCTCTCTCTCTCTCTCTCTCTCTGTATCTTTTTCTGTATCTCTCTCTATCCGCCATGTCCAGCTCGTGGTCGCTAACACGGTTGATGGAAGGTGAGGAACTGAGAACGTAGGTGTCATTTTGGCTCAGAGCAACAACTGCCCCCATTCTCTCTCTCTCTCTCTCTCTCTCTCTCTCTCTCTCTCTCTCTCTCTCTATCTCTCTCTGTCTGTTTCTTTCTGTCTGTCTGTCTTTCTTTCTCCTTTACTATTCTTTTTATTTCTGTCTCCCTATCTCTCTTTCTCCTTTACTCTTTTTTTCTGTCTTTCTCTCTCTATATTTCTGTTTCTCTCTGATGATGTAATGAGTGATTGATGTTAGCTAGCTAGCGGAATCCCTGGTGTCTACTTCAACCAAGTCTTGAGGTAATAAATCAGTCGTTACCATTTCAGAGATATTAAGTTTTGTTACAACATGACGATTTGTTATTTTACAGATATCTGAAAACACCATCTGGCTAAAAGTGTGTGGAAACTCCTCCTAATGACCGCGTTCAGGTGTTTTAGCCACACCCATTGCTAACAGGTGTATAAAATCAAGCATATAGCCTTGCAATCTCCATAGACAAGCACTGGCAGTAGAATGGCCTGTACTCAGGGGCTCAGAGACTTTAAACGTGGCGCTGTCTTATGATGCCGCCTCTGCCACAAGTCAGTTTGTGACATCTCTGTCCTGCTAGATCTGCCCCAGACAACTGTAAGTGCTATTATTGTGAAAAGGAAGCATCTAGGAGCAACAACAGCTCAGCCACGAAGCAGTAGACCACACAAACCCACAGACTGAGGCTGATGAGTACTGATGCATGTAGTACACAAGCTTAAGATCAATGTGTGCAATGCCAAGCATCGGCTGGAGTGGTGTAAAGTGCCACCACTGGACTCTGGATCAGTGCAAATGTGTTCTCTGGAATGATGAATCAGCTTTTCTATCTGGCAGTCTGCTGGATAAATCTGGGTTAGCTGATGTCAGCAGAATGTTACCTACCGGAATGCAGAGCGCCAGCAGTAAAGTTTGGTGAAGGAGGGATGATGGGCTGGTGCTCTTTTTCAGACCCCTCAATTCCTGTGAAGGGTGATGTTAATGCATACAGCTTTGTGTCAGCAGTTTGGGGAAGACCCTTTCCTGTTCCAGCATAAATGAGCCCCTGTGCACAAAGCAGCTCCATAAAGGCATGGAGTGAGCAGTTGGTGTGGAGGAACTCCAGTGGTCTGAGCCCAGACCTCAACCCCACTTAACACCTTTGGGATGAACTAGAACAGATTGTGAGCCAGACCCTCTCGTCCAACATCAGTGTCTGACCTCACTAATGCTCTTCTGGACGAAGGTACAGAAATTCCCACAGACACTCTCCAAAATCTTGTAGAAGCTTCCCAGAAGAGTGGAAGCTGTTAGAGCTGCAAAGGGGGACCAACTCCATATTAATGCCTATGGATTTAGAATGGGACATCCAACAAGCCCATATAGGTTTGATGGTCAGATGTCCACATACTTTTGGCCATATAGTTTATAGTATATCAGTGTTTGGGCTGTATTTCCACAAGTCAGTCTCTCTGTCTCTCTCTCTCTGTCTCTCTCTTTCTCTCTCACACACACACACACACACACACACACACACACACACCATATCCCACCCCACACTCCCGCAGGCATGAACTTGTGCCCCCCTGCCTCCTATTTGACCCCCGTCTCACACACGTCTGACCAAGCCTCGGCCTCTTCGCTCTGTCTCTCTCTCTTCCTCCCTCTCCTTCTCTCTCTCTCTCATTGAAGTGAAAAAAATAAGATGACACTTTATCTATTAACACATCCAGAGAGAGAGAGAGAGAGATTGAGAGAGAGGGAGAGACAGAGAGGGAGAGAGAGGAAAGGATGCTCTTAGTCAGGGCAGTGAAAGGGAAACAGGAGATGATGGTGTTTTGGTGTGACAGTTTGACAGTTTGAGTGTGTTGAGTGTTTTTGTTGTGTGTATATATGTGTTCATTATATATATATATATATATATGGTGTTGTTTGATCATTCATAGTAGACGCTGAATAATCCATAGTAGATACTAAATAATTCTTAGAAGCTGCTGAATAATTCATATTACAGTGGTCACCAACCCTCTTCTTGCAGATGTACTTTCCTGCACAGTTTAGTTGCAACCTGTATCTAACATGCTGCCCCTCCCGTCACCCAACACCACTGCATCTGATCCAACCAATGAAGACCTTCTGAAGGAATGAATTAGCTAGAACAGGTGTGGCACATTGTGGAAGGAACTAGATTTCACAAGAAGGTGGATCTCCAGGACCAGGCTGAGTGACCACTGTCACAGTAGATTGTGAAGAATTTATAGTAGATACTGAATAATTCATAGTAGATATTGAATCATTTACAATACAATTTAAGACTTTAATTGTAATGGAAGACAGCAGTGTGTGTGTTAAGTGTGAATTTGGGATGGTGCGTAATCAGACAAGAAAACACATCACACACACACACACACACACACACACGCACACACACACACACACACACACACACACACACCGTGTAAATTGAGTGGTGTGATTGATCTGCTGCTTGCTTCTGTGATCAATACTGAAGCTCCTGTTCGGGCATGTGCAACAATAAGAGACACCGTGTGTGAGGGGTCTGTGTGTATGTCTGTGAGAGAGAGTGAGAGAGACAGTAACAGTGTTCCTGAGCAGTAGCTCTGTATGTGTGTGTGTGTGTGTGTGCTTCTGATCTGAATCTGTCAGCTTGTGTCTGAACCCGTTATCACACACTCATTATTAATGACGCTGTGCATTTTATTAACATGCTCACTTCACAATACGCACTGTTGTGTTTGAATTAGTGATACAGGAATGAGCTCGGTGACAAACGCACATTCAGAATTGTGTGGAAAAGGTATATAATAAAGGAGAAAGTGTGGCACAAACTGAACATGCTTTCGGTCAAATTCCTAATTCCTAATGTCATTCGTGAATATCCCTCACATCACTGGGGTGGTACCCCTCACATCACTGGGGTGGTACCCCTCACATCACTGGGGTGGTATCCCTCACATCACTGGGGTGGTACCCCTCACATCACTGTAGTAGTATCCCTCATATCACTGGGGTGGTACCCCTCACATCACTGCAGTAGTATCCCTCACATCACTGCAGTAGTATCCCTCACATCACTGGGTAGTGTTCCTCACATCACTGTGTGGTACCCCTCACATCACTGCAGTAGTATCCCTCACATCACTGCAGTAGTATCCCTCACATCACTGGGTAGTGTTCCTCACATCACTGCGTGGTACCCCTCACATCACTGGGGTGGTATCCCTCACATCACTGGGGTGGTACCCCTCACATCACTGAAGTGGTACCCCTCACATCACTGCACTAGTATCCCTCACATCACTGGGTAATGTCCCTCACATCACTGGGGGGTACCCCTCACTTTACAGGGGTGGGACCCTCTCACATCACTGCCAACATAATTGACTTCGCACACTTTGTCTTCACTCCTGGCTTTTTATTTTATTGTTCTGTTTTAAAACATTAGGTTATGAAATGGTACAAATGTGTACTTTTTGAAAAGAAATAAAAATTTGGATCTTCAGGACCCCCAAAGTAAACAGTGACAGAACCATCTCCATTTTTGTCATTTTTCAGCTTTTGACAAAATTTGAAAATGTCTGTTGCCCTTTATATTGTCTGTAAATTTCATGATGAATGGACCAAAGGAAACAGCCCATAATCACTTGGAAAAAAGTCTGGTTCCATTGAAAGTGTTTTACATTAAAAGTAAAGTATGTTTTTTCCTTCTTTTGTAAAGTTATCATTTTGGAGATGCAAGGTTTTCTTCCGACAACAGCGATACACATATTATTCAGACGTTCATGAAAATGTACTGTAATTTCATTAATCTTCTTTATTGTGATGAATATACATTTTTGGATTTTAGCAAGTCAACAAAACATTGAACTGTCTTAATTTAACTCTGTGTTAATTGTGACATTTTAGCCATTGCTACAGCTAGCATCTCAGTCTGTCACACAGGACACTCAGTGCTTTCGGCTGGTAGGCCGAACAAAGTTCACGTCTTCATTTGTAGCAGAGATGTTTGGGTCTGCGTGTATAACATTTATTCATCTCAGTCTAAAACTTTTACTTATTTCTTAAATTATTTATTAAACAAAAACCAAAATGTGTCAGATTGTGTCTGTTCTACTCTCTCACACTGTGCTGAGTGGAACCACCAGGAGAATTTAAATGACTATGAAGGTATAAAACATGCACACACACACAGCCATGTGAATGTGTGTGTGTGTGTGTG
>NW_023494792.1:2319510-2467010 GCF_904425465.1 Colossoma macropomum | reverse complement strand
AGAGTGAGGGGAGAGGAGTGAAGAGGAGAGAGGGAGAGGGGGATGGAGAGAGGAGGGGATGAAATGTACTCTCAGCTTCCAAAAGATCTACATGATGAAGAGGAACGCGATTAACGTCCAGAGGAAAAAAAAAACCCACGATGCACATGACAGACTGGTACACCTGTCAGGTGTGTGATACCACCTGTGTGTGTGTGTTGTTCAGCCTCAATCTCAACACCTAAAGATATTTTTTTTTCTAATCAAAGCTGCTGTTTTTGGCTAAAAGAGCTGTTGTATACATTTTCCAGTGAAATTACTTCATTACCAAGTCTTACAAATACCAAAATACCACTACCAAATTTTAATACCTTCAGTCTTATCACCACCAGTGAGCCGATAATCATGCATATGCCAAAATCTAGGCTGCTGATTGGCTGTCTAAATTCATTTCTGTATCTCCAAAATGGGAACTTTACAGTAGAAGGGAAAACATTCTTAACTTTCAATGGAAGTTAATGGAACCACATTCTTCCTAATTGCGAACCATTTCTGTGGGTTCATCATCCTGACATTTTAACACAATGTAAAGGCTGACTGGAGTTTTCAAATCATATAAAAATGAAAAAAAGCCAAAAATGGAGATACAAGAATTTTTTGTAAAAGTGATGAAATGCTAATTTTTACCCAGTTGTCATATATAATTAAGGCCCAGTCATATTTCACCCCTCACCCATACCACTCAGCCCCACACCTCTGTTTTGCGTGTTTAGGTCTAGGGGTAGGGTGTCCCGATTCTTGTTGAGATAGAGGGGGAGGGTGAAGTGTTGGGGCTACATGAGGAGGTTTTTCAGACTCCAAACAGAGAGTTATGAGAAAACAAGAAAAACCAGTAAGAGACCAAAGAAACCCACAAATGTGAGAATTTTCTCTGTTAATAAATTATGATAATCACTGTATTATCTTAGTTTAATGTCGTTTCAGCGTATTATGGTCCTTTTCTTCATAACACGCATTAAAAACTGCTAACAGTATGCTAAAGTCTCAGTAGCTAGCTAGCTATCTTTCCCGTTCCACCTTAAATAGTCCAGCAGTTCTGACGCCCGAAAATCCAGAATGTAACTGCTGCACCATTTAAGGTGGAACAGGAAAATTCGAACAAGAAGCTGGTGAATATCTGACTTCAGCTTCATATCACTGAAGAATTAGGGGTGGGTGATAATAAGTAATTGCCCCCCTCTTTGAAGGCAAATGATTCCCTAAATGTAACTAAAGCCCAGCAGTGAGGAGCTGAACTTTACCCTCCTCTGCTGTCACTGCAGACTGGCAGGGTCGCCTACAGAGCAGCGCTGGTAGCTGTTAATGAAGTGATGCTCTTTTTATTTGAGGGTCCCATTTCAGAGGGAAGATTTCAACCACTACCCTGTAACTCAGTTCCAAGATGCAAGGCGACACTCAAAAAGAAGGGGTAGGGGTAAAACTAAGAAATGGGATTGGGCCTTAGTCCTCCACCCTCTAGTTAGGTCTCCCTCAGTCACATGATGCTACCAAGCTGGGAGGGTGAAGCTCCATTTCATCTTCTCAAAGTGCCATTGAAGTCATTGGAGCTCAACATGCTTGGAGGAGAACACTAACTGCTAATTTTGTTGCGTTAGTTAACAGACGTCCTTTTTAGCCAGCATCACTGTAAGTCCCATGTGTCAAACACAAGGCCAAGTCAGGCCTGTGGCACAATCCTGTTTAGCTTGCAAAATTATTTTAATCTTCTATAAACATTAGCTCATTTCACCATGAGCTGCACTACAATCCCCAGCATGCACTGCAACATGATGTATGCTCTGAACTCATTCCCCAAACAACAGTATGAGTCAGCAGTTACATATAAAGAAAAGATTGTGTTCAAGGAAATAGGCAGTTTTAAAAACCTTCCTCCTGGGGACAGTTGAAGAAGTTTAACAGTTATCCAGAGCTAATGTAGTTTTATATAAAACAATTTCTTTTTGTTTAAAATTATTTTTTTTAATATTTCAAGTATTCAGTGCCTATTTTGCTGTTGCAATGGCCAGTTAAGGTCAGCAAAATGTAAAGTATAAATAAAATAAAAACACAGCAGGCCCATGGATTTGTTGAGATTTTTTAATATGGCCCACTTAGTGGTTGAGTTTGACATCCCTGCTCTAAGTGATGGAGGGTTAAGGAGGACCACCATCCCCTCCTAGACACAGTCTATAGGAATTCCAGACACGGATGGCTGTGGTATCACTGGGGATGGAACTCACAACCTCCTGATGTGGGGACAGCACTTGGAGGGCTGGAGCACTCGGGAGCCCCAACATTTTGCCATGTTGTTTGCACAATCAAAAAAAAACTAAAGCTATTAAAAAGATTTCCTTTGCATCTCACTGTGATTTTACGCAGCTGAAACTTGACGAGTGCTTTTGCGCACAATGGAATTATTTGTGTTTATAAACACTCCAGCTGGTTTCCTGATACATTTAATCTGCAACGAGAACCTGTCAAACACTTAAAAGTCACAAAGATGAAGTCAGCTTCTCATTTGCCAGCTTCTTGTGTGTATTCCCCCGTTCCACCTTAAATAGTGCTGCAGTTACATTCTGGCACCATTTAAGGTGGAACAAGAAAATTCGAACAAGAAGCTGGCGAATGAGAAGCGACTTCAGCCTCGTAAAAAGTTGAACATTGAGAGACATTTTACAAGAAACTGTTCTACTTTTGTGGAAAAGTTTCCTGCAGGAGATGTGAGAAAAGCAGCTATAGCTGAGCTAAAGCTTAAAGCAGAGCAAAGTAAGTCTGTGTTTATATGATATAGATCATATTTTTAGCCTACACTAGCACATTAACACATACTGAGACATATTCACAGCCAAGATGGTAAAATAGATATAAAATCTTGAGGCTCCCAAGGTGGTTTGATTTTCGTTGAAAGGACAAAATGAATCTTCTTAACATTTGGGTTGCCGACTCCTGGTCTAGGCTGTTTTCCATGCTGGCAAAGTGAAAGTAGTACACTTCATACTCAGATGTTTGCGGCCCAGTTTGAGCTGCTTTGGGAGATTCTGATCTTTGTAACATTGTTAAAAAGCTGCAGTTGCTGGGACGCAGCTGATTCATCCACCTAGTTAATGCTGCTGATCTAAACACCACAGAACATGTTTGATTTCAGCTTTCTGTCAGTCCAACTGATTGAGGAGATAGAGGAAGAAGATTTTATTTCCAAGTCACTTTTGTGCATTTCTATTGGTCCATTCATCATGGAATGTTCACATAATGTAAAGGAAAAAAAACTGAAGAGAAAAATAGAGAAAGAACTTTTGGTCTGACAGAGAAGATCCACACCAAAATCAGTGTATGAAGAGTTCTGTGGTTAAACTCTTTAAACAAATTATACACATAATCAAAACAATCCATGTTTCATCTATAAATCTATAATTTCTATAATCATCTGTGATATGTATTATTGCTTTTAGTGAGTGACCACAGGTTAATTAAGTTCCAGAACGCACATGAAGCCCCGTGACAAATTTCTTTTCACTGTGTGTGTGTGAGAGAGAGAGAGAGAGAGAGAGAGAGAGAGAGAGAGAGAGAGAGAGAGAGAAAGAGACCAGAGAGACCAGAGAGGATTTACGACCTGCAAAACATTATACACCACAAATGTAACATCACTTTTCATTTATGTGCGTTTCTCAGATCTGAGTGGGGCTCTGTCTTATCCCTGACCTTTTCTGTTTATATAATTTCATAACCCCCTTTTTATTTGAAATATAAAACATTGTTTAACAAAATCAAACAAAAAAAACCCTTAAATGACCAGGGCCCACCAGCAGGCCCAAAGTTTTATGACACATTTCTATAACCTTGGATCAATTTGCATTGAAGTCCCTGTAGTTATTGAATAATAAGCCTTGTTATGTAATAAACCTGAGACTTTAAGGGGTTAATCAATCAGTCTATCAAACAATCAATCCGTCTGCCAAAGTTAATTATGTATATCTCAGTGGTCAACAGTGGATGTATTATATATTATTTTAATTGTAACTTAAAAACTTTTGTTATGTTTCATCAAGAAAAATAAATTACAGCAGCAGTATATTGTAGTCAGTTTGGACACCGAAGTGTTACAAAATGGAATTTATTAAATAAGCAGTTTAAAGGGAATAAATAGCAGGTTTTGCTATTTATATTTTATATTAACTGTCAAAACAACTGAAAAAAACAAGCCAAATGAAATAATAATCCTCTATGCAGGACTATGTGTAAACTGGTGATTAAACCATTAAAGCTTCAATCTAATCTTTCTCCCTCTCTCTCTCTCTCTCTCTCTCTCTCACCCGCTCGCTCGCTCCTTTCAAGCGTCCCATTTCATCCTCCCATTGATTTCTCGTTATTCATGACTCCCTGCCCCATCAAAAATCTATCATTGCCTCGTTTCCCCCAAAGTGGAGGAGTGACTCTCCTCCGCCTCCCAAATCTGTCCATCATTAATTTTCCACCTCCAGCCTCCATCCCTCCGTCCCCTTCAGGGGGGAAATGAGGCGGAAAGACAAACAGAAAGAACAACAACTGCTCAGTAGTGCCGCTGAATACACAACCAGCGCTCTATTCATCTATTCTGTCCTTCGCTCGCTTTCTCTCTCTCTTTCTCTCTCTCTCTCTTTCTCTCTCTCTGAACTCAGTTCACTAACACAGTGACTCCTAAACTCCTAAACTAGCATACAACTGAATCCTCTATTTAAAATAATTAATTAATTAATTAATGCAAAGAAAATCAGAAAACAGTGATTAGTAAATCCACTTTGACCTGTATTTAAATATGAACAGAACAAAAACAAGATGTTTAATCTTAATCAGCTTCATTGCTTTTTGGAAATATAAGCTCATTCTGAACATTGAACATCCAAAAAGTCACAGTAGGAAAGATTTAAGACCAGGGATGTTAGGAAACATTAAAAAAAGACAAAAAACATCTGATGTAAGGCTTAGATATAAGAGTCCAGGAAAGGCCTTTGGCTCCAGGCCAAAGAAGAAAAGGACGGTTACAAAAGTCCAAAATCCAGCGTCTGTCATGGTGGGGAGGGTATAAGTGGGAAACCTGCATATCTGTGAAAGCAACATTAATGCTGAACACATTTTGGGGCAACGTATGCTGTCTTCTAGATGCCGTCTTTTTCAGGGATGTATGTGCTTATTCTAACAAGAGTGCTGTTAAAAGGAAAGATGATGTAATGATGTAATGTTCATTTGAGCCCAAATTTTTGGAAGACATCAAATATGGAATGATCTTACGTTTACAAAAAAAATTAAACAATACATTTCATAAAACATCAAATATCATGTTTTTGCTCTGTTTTCAATTGACCACAAATTTAACAGAAGTTGCTAATCACTGCTTTCTGTTTTTATTGGCATTTCACACACTGGCCCAACTTTTTTGAACTGAGGTTTGTATGAATCTCAGCTAGCGGCAGAAAACTAGCATAAAACACACACTCTAATGCAATTCACACAGCGTTCAGGTCTCTCGGGGTCTTTAACCTCTCTCTCTCTTCCCCTCTCTCTCTCTCTCCCTCTCTCTCTAATTAATAGCCCCACTCAGCCTCTCTCGCTGATCAGTAATGAAGGGATTAAGCGGCTGCATTAAGAACATATTTAACCTCCAGCATTCGCTCTGTTTCAATCACCATTAAAGCGCCTTTACACACAGCAGCGCACTCAATTAAAGAGGACAAAGAGCGACAGAGTGAAAGAGAAAGGGAGGGGAGGAGACGGGGGGGAAAGCATCTGCCCAAAGCGCTCAGAGAGAGAGAGAGAGAGAGAGAGAGAGAGAGTAAAGCAGAAAGAATGGAGAAAATAAGAAAAAGAAAGAGGGGAATGATGTCTCGTAGCCTCCGGCGATGACATCAGAGTTCAGAGAGAGGGGTCAGAAAAAGGAGGGTACCAGTGCTGTACTGGATATACTATGACTAGCTGTTAGCAAGACTAGCATAGCTAGCACACTCCTGTGCCACAAAAATGGGCCTTGCTGGCTGGTCAAATCCCAGATTTACACCCTATGGAGAGTATTTGGTCCCACATTAAACACAAACTAGCTCAGCAATGTTTTTCAGCTGTTTGAAGCCGTCAATGCTGAGTGGATCAATACTGACTCTTCTGTCTGTAAAAGACTGTCTGCAGCTCTTCTACACTGACTTACTGGAGCTGCTTGTTTAATGATTTGCTGTTAAGACCATTAAAAGCTTAATATTTTGCCATTTTGAACTTGTACATATCACATATTGATGCAATTCCCCTACCTATGCTTTACCCTCGAATGCATTCATTCATATTATAAACATTCTTTACAGCAGGCGTGTCAAACTGGGGACCTTCTGGGCCAAAGTGCAGTGTTCACTCACATCTAACACTCTGAATTCAGGCCTTGCCAAATAGCTGATGAGCTGAATCAGGTGTGTTTAATGAGGCAGTGAGCTGAAGTCTGCAGTGTCTGGGCCCACGAGGACTGGAGCCTGACACATGTGCCACGTAACAATGCAATTAACATTTAGAGTTGCTGCACATTGTTGGGATTCCAGTGTAAAACGCTGCTCTACTGAGCCAGACTGTGCTGTTGTAGCTAATTGTAATGAGGCAGGTTGGAAACAACAACAAATTAGTCACCATGCTAGTGTTAGCACAATCACACAATAACAAAAGAAGTAGACTCAGAAGAGCTAATTTGTGGGCAGAGCCTGGATAGGCCAATTTCACTTCACAAATATTGTTACTCAAAAAAACATTAGAATGAAAACAACCCAAGTTGGAACCTTTCTGTAACATGGGTCACTATATAACAGAACAGACACTGTGTTAAAGTAGCCCGTATGAATAGCCCAACAGGCTGGGTCATTAGAGTTACCCTAACCTACTGTTACTGGTCATTTTTCATTAGGACTTAATGCTTGTTTTTATGCTTTTCTTTCTGAAAATGAAAAGGAAGTACTTATTAGTCTAATAGGACTCTGAAAACAGAAACATTACTCAACTATGACAGAGTGTTACATACATTGTTATTATTAATTAACTCTCTTTTCAGGTTACTGCAGATATTCTGACATAAAGGTTAGAAGAAAAATCCCTTACATAAACACAACAAAACTTTTTACACTCAAAAATAACATCTTATCCAATGCAGTGTACAGTACATTATAGAAAAAGTGGTGATGTCAAGTGTAGTTTGTTTGGTTGGCTAGGTTAGATAAGTAGCTCAGTTGGTAGGCTAATGTTTGCCAACCACAATAATGCTGCCTTCAAGATGTGTCGGGAATATCGTGGTGATGAAATGAATGCCCATGATCATCACCACAATGTCAAATCTAGTTTTCTGTGCAGCTGGGTAGCATGAGTTCAGATCCCACTTCTGACACCATTGTAACATGAAGCGTTCTCACAAAAAACTCAGACAAGTCAAAGTTCTGGTCCACACCTCTGCTATACTGGAATCAGAAAACAGCATTCAAAACAAACAACCTAACAGAGTTGACTGGACATTTGAGTACAAAAACTAACCAGTGTGCCAGTGTGTCTTATTTTATATGACTCAAATGTTAAGTACATTTAATTAACTGGCAGTTAATATTCATTCATATGGGACTAATTTAGCTATGACCTAGTTAGCTGAGGCTAGTTAAGATGGCTAATGCTAATGCTAAATTAACATTAGCTCACCATAAGGGACCACTCAACTCAACTCAAAAAGTGTTTATAATTTTGTTTGTGTTAGAGTGGAAATGAGCATTTCTCTACTAAACTAAAATGTTTTCTGTGAAATCTAGATATATTGGGGGTCATTAAGATCCTAAATGGGGCATTAATTTTTTTCCCACTGTCAACCAGGCAGGCAACAACAAAAGAAAAGTAGAAAATTCAAATTTAATTTGGAGTTAGAGTATAAAAAATTCATGCAATTTAAACAACAGCTGCTGTTCCAGTAAGCACTGTTGACAAGAAATACATATACAAGATTTCATCATTTGCATCAGTTTCATCACCAATTACAGCACATTCTGTCTCAGTTTTGCATTTTTTTGTGATCTTTTTTTTTTTTAGTTTAAAAAGAATCGTACATTCCTCTCCAATGCAGACAAAAAGAATATGAACAGTCTAACAGGCAAGAAATAAAGATGACACTAATTGAGAAAACCAAGTGTGTAGAGAATTATTATTGCTATTCTTCTAATGGGCTAATATCAAATCTCTAAGAGCTAATGCTATCACATCCATGCTTACATTGTAGCTGATTTAACAGCTGTTGGTGATGAAAGAGTTAATCCAAGACTTCACGTACCTGAGTCTAAATTACCATACAATGGTACCAACAGCTAAATATGCATCACTGTGCATTTTAAGTGATTTATTCAAATCTAGTGCGTATAAACCTGCACATCACTCAGGTTACACCTCTGAGGGGCTCCAACTCAAATGACTGAGTTTATTGACCACTTACTGCTCTTTTCTTACCCCTTCACCCTTCATCTGACCTCTTCTTCTAGAGGTCAGTCTGAGGTCAGTGAGTCAGAGCAGAAACGAGTCCTTCATCATCAGTTTAATTGAATCTAAACGTTTCAGCTTAGAATTTCTTCACTTGTCAGCTTAGAATTTTCTTCACTTGGTGTTGAGTTGATGAGTTGACGTGTTTCCATTAGACATTAGACCATATATATATATATATATATATATATGTATGTGTGTGTGTGTGTGTGTGTGTGTGTGTGTGTATGTGTGTGTGTGTGTATGTGTGTGCATGCATTTCTCTTGGTTTATTTTGTTTGTTTATTTTTAGGATCACCATTAGCCGCTATCACGATAGTGATTATTCTTCCTGGGGTCCAGTAGACGTACTACACATTACAAAATAGTGCAATAACAATTAACAAAACAAGTCATGCGAAACAGGGGTAAAAAATAAAATAAAAACAAAAAGAAACTGAAAGAAAAGTGAAAAATGGAAAATAACATTGTAGGACAATTTAAAACATAAAATAACAGTAGAAAAATGACTGAAAATAGAAAAATCGCACTAAAGGAAAAGGTCATTTGGTATATCTCACAAAGACCTAGTACCTGTGTTTTTGCCAGTAAAACACAAAATTATTAGAATGAATAAAATAAACAGAATTACCGCAAAACAAGTGACAATAATCTCTTATTTTAAATAAAGTGGTTGAGATCTTGTGAGCTGGTTTGAAGAACAAAGTTTGGTTCTAAATTTCTCCTGGACATTTCCAGACATCACAGATTTATTAAATTTAAATTTATTAAATTTCATCAGCAGCATCTGATTTTACATAATAAAGTATTGATTAGAGACAGCAGGTATTGGATGATAACTACAATTGATAAAAATGTGTTATTTAATAAAAAACGGTAAACGATCACATTGGCTTAAAACACTTATTGAATTAATGTATTTGTATTTAATTGTATTTGTATTTATTTTAATAATTTATTGCAATATATTTGTGTATGTGTATACATGTATGTATAGAAAACCTTGTATCTCCAAAATAATAACTTTACAGGAGAAGGAAAAAGTGGAACCAGACTATATATATATATATATATATATATATATATATATATATATATATATATAATTTTTTGTAAAATACTGTTTTATTACAGCCGTCCACAATAAATCTATTACTCCACTGATTCAATCTATAATTGCGATATGTACAAACAATGCGCTGTGGAGAAAAAAGAGAAAGAGGGGGATCTATTTTGTAAGTTGTTGATGTGTGGAGGCAGAGTCGGAGGTGTAAATCCAGGACCCCCGCCGAACACTGTTGCTATTGTTCACTTCAGCAAAGCAAGCTGTCGCTCCTTCCTTCTTTTCTTCTCTTTCTGCCTATTCTCTCCGTCCTCTTCTCTTTTTTTCGTCCACCGCTTACTCGTTCGCTGGGCAGGGCGGTGTGGGCGGGGCTCAGCGGGTCGCCGTTAGAGAGGCGCGTGGCAGCACCCTAAAATTAGAGTGAGACACAAAACACACACTCAAACATTAAAACACACACTCCAACATAAAAAACACACCCAAACGGCGGCGAACGAGGGAGAGCGGCGTCCGTTAAAGTGACAGTTCAGTCAAAAATATGATTTACACAGAACACCCCCCCCCGACACAATATCCCAAATGTAGAGGATCAACCAAGACACGTTTGGCATCTGACGTTTACTTCTTTAGCTTTAGCACCTGAGCTGCAAGGCTAATGTGGCTAACAAGTAAAGGAAGCCTATGAGCAAAACCAATTAGCATGATGCTAACTGCTGCCCAAAGCCTCAGACTGTGTGGAGTTGGTCAATATCGCTTATAGACTTGATTATGTGGTTTGTGACTCTGTATGACTCACGGTTATCAATAAACATGGACTAAAGTACATTAGCATAGCTAACAGCAGTAGCAGCCACCATGTTAAGGCCTGAATTTAGTGCATGCTTATAGATCAGAAACCACAGAACACCTTCTTTGAATACCACCTCAATAAGGATTTATAAACACGTTCAAAACACACTAGAATGCATTCATAAGGCATTATAAACATGGCTATAAATATTTATTAAAAAAGTATTACACTTTATATTCCTATAATTTATTTTTTAAACAATTTTTCATTATACAATATTCCATGAATATGTATTACATCAACAGTGCATAAGAAATAATAAACATGGCTATAGAGTTTAATGTATTTTTAAAAAATAGTATTTATAGCCACATTTGTAATGCCTAACAAATCCACTGTGGCGTTGTTAATGTGTTCACTGTGTCTTACAGATATGTTGTTCGTAGAACCAAGAACTCCTCATGGTTTGAGGCAATGTGTTAACTAAAAGCACATAGATTTTTGTGCAAAATTAGTCGGTGAACTTACATCATATCTATGTAAACGCTCAGGGCCAGTTTGTGTACTAGGACGACCATGAAAATACAAATCAGATATACTGTACAAGTTAATGTTAAACAATTTTGTCATTTTTCATTTTCTGACATAATTTGAAAAAGGCAGTTGTGTTTTATCTTGTCTCAAAATTTCATGATCAACAGACCAACAGGAATGGTCCAAAATGAATCGGAAATAAATATTTCTCCATTTACTTCCATTAAAACTTAAAGTTTTTCCTTGTTCTATACAGTTGCCTTTTTGGAGTTTTTGTTCAGACAGCAGCGATATATATAGCCAGACATACAGGTATGTAAAAATCAATTATGTGATAATCTACATAATGGACAGGAGGTTCTATGTGTGTCTTCTTGGCACTGAGAGGAAAAAATCTAATACAATCAAATTAAGTTATATAAGTACAGCAAAGAAATGCAAAAACAGGGAAAGAATAGAAGAATTTTGTTGCTCCACTCACAAAGCTAACTTTCTTTTTCAGTCAAAACAGACGGTAGATGTTAGTATAGAAGCTACTTTTAATAAGTACGTTACTAATACTAACTCATCACTTCTACTTTACTCTGTACAAATTATCTCAGATTAGCAGATTAATTAATTAATTAATTTAGCTTTTTTTTTACCTTAAAACATGCTAAATGATTTTAAAAATGGTGAGAAAAATTTACATAATACAATTAGTGCAAAAAGTGCAAAAAGTTTTATTACAATCCCATGAAGAATGAGCCATATTAGTATACTGACTAGATATATTCTTTACGTATGTTTTGCTTCTATATGACACCAAACCCCTTTTGGTAATACATGGAACTAATTTCAAAAAAGGTTCTATATAGAACCATATACAGCACATTCTCCATCAATCTGAAAAACCATTTAAGCATGAAATAGTTCAATAAAGAACTCATGGCTCTAAATAGAATCATTCCCTTTACTAAAGAACCCTTGAAGAACCATCTTTTTTAGGAATGTAGGGCCCCAGAATCACTAAATCCGCTCCTACAAATGCCATGTGGGAAATCACAGCGAAGAGCTGTAAAATTGAAGCGTCCCTCTGAATCCACGAGTGACAATTCGTCCAGCTACAGCAGTTTCTTGTGACTATTAGATTTTAGTAGATCAGGTCCGCAACAGTTTACGTAGGAACCGCCCAACTCCACTGAACCGGACGAGCAGGCAGGTAAACAGAGCACACCAAGTGATACGTGAGCTTGGACTGCTGACCAATAGCACGACTGTTTTGGCCGCGTTGGCCTCTAAGGGGGTGGAGCTTCGTATTTCAGCACTAAAGAGTGTAAATGGTGGAAGCGCTAATGTCTTATGCTACGTTCGAGAACAAGACAGGGGATTCCAACCTCTAAAGTGGGAAAAATCAGTTTGAAGGTCCCACTTGGAAAGTTAGAGTTACTTAAGAGCTTCTACGAGTTGCTGTTGGTGTGTTTTAAGCTTTTGTAAACAGACTTCTGAGTTTCTCTTTGTTCATCTTGTTCGGTTTGCTCATCACTGTCAGAAGAAAATCTTGTATCATCATTTTTGTCGTTTTTCAGGTTTTGACATAATTTGAAAATGCCTGTTGTTCTTTACATTGTATGTAAATTTCATGCTGATTGGACCAAAAGAAACAACCCAGAATTACTTGGAAAAAAGTCTAGTTCCGTTGACTTACATTAAAAGTGAAGTAGGTTTTTTCTAGCTCCTGTAAAGTTACCATTTTGGAGATATGAGGTTTTCTCACAACAACAACATCATGATATCACTAAACACAGAAGGATACTTGGCTAATTCTGAGTCATTCTGTGCAAGATTTTTAATCAAACTTCATGTTTTCATGTCATTCTTGGTGCGAGATTAACAGTGAATTGCTATAATCTACATCCACTCTTAAAATGAATGAAGTAATAGCCAAACAACCCTTTATAAGCACATTATATAAGCTCTTAAACACACGGCAGCTAAACAAGCGCTAGCTTACTGTGAGCATCCATCATCCAACCTCAAACAGCTGAACGCTTTTTGGTGTGAAGTAGGAGATTCAGAGCTCCTGATTGTCATGAATGGAGCATTAGCATGATAGTTCTTCACAACATGGCTGTACATTAATGCATTAAAGATATACAGTCATGCCCTGCGATGGACTGGCGACCTGTCCAGGGTGTATCGTGCCTTCCTCCCAATGACAGCTGGGATAGGCTCCAGCACCCCACCGTGACCCAGAAGGATAAGCAGTTTAGATGATGTATGTATGTATACAGTCAGTCTGGAGCTGGACTAGACGTCTACGGCCAATTATCTAGTCACTGCTAAACTGCTAACTGCACCAAAATGGAGAATTTTTTGTAGTCCACCTTCACAGCTACTTCGCAAGGAGAAAAAACACAGTTTGGACAATGCTAATTGGTGGGGCATTAGCTTCCATTACATGTTAGCTACTTTAGCTCCAGTGCTAAAAGCGAATAGGCGAAGTTCAGACACCGAGCATGTCTTGGCTGATGGGCTACATTAATGGTTAGAGGAGGAAAAAAATGTGTAAATTTGATTTTTTTCGCTGATCTATTCCTCTAAGTGGCCAGCGCTTCCCACCGAAGCGTCCGGCGTGGAGCTCCCGGCCCCGTCTGACAGACTTTTATTAAAGCGCTGATTATTATTTCTCTCTCTCTTCACTGTTCGTTTAACAATAGGCCTGTTTCACACCTACAGGAACAGCGCCGACGTGATAATGAGGCATAGCACCCAACGCTAAAAAAACCAGCCTCTCTCTCTCCCTCTCTCTCTCTCTCTCGTTTTTAAATGAATACAGATCCGCCTGCTCTCCGCTGAAGGGCCGGTGGGGGTTGGGCTGTAGGTTAAAGCTTAGTTTATTTCATTTATTTATTTTATTTTGAATTTTATGTTTTTTCACGTGTGCAGAGCCGACAGCTCGGTGTGAAATAAACAGAGAGAACGAGGAGAAGGAGGAGAAGAAGGAGGAGAGCAGAGCACTCAGTAACTCAAGCCACATGGGCCAAAAAATATAACCTACATGTACAGTATATGCAGTCCCGTGTGAAAGTTTGGGCACCTCTGGAAGAACTGCAAATAAATGACATTAAATGTCAATCTTTTAACAATAGAACCCCCTTTGGAACCATTTTCAAATCACTTATCAAATCACTTACATACAGAACCATGTACAACACTTTCTCCATCAATCTGAAAAAACCATTTCACCATGGAAAGAACCATTTAATCATGGTTCTACATAGAACCATTCCCTTTACTGAAGAACCCTCTAAGAACCATCTTCTTTAAGAGTGTAGGGCCCCAGAATCACTACATTTCTTTGCATTTAAAATACCTAAAAAATATAAAAACGAACCATATAAAATATGCTATAACTGAAATAAACATATAAAATGTGCCACAACCTTTGCACATAAAATATGCAAATAAAAACAAATTGTGCACCACAATTTGTAGAAAGATGCCATATTTGAGTGTGCTCTTCTCGGAGGATGTGTTGATATATTTTCATCAGCAAAACATGGAATTTTATCAAAATGTTACAGTTTGAAAACGCCAGCTGCTCTTTACACTGTCTCCAAATTTCATAATGAAGGGATCAACAGAAAAGGTCCAAAATGACTTTGAATAAAATCTTGTCATTAACTTGCGTAGAAATTTATGGTATGTTTTTCCGTCTCCTGTAAAGTTCCATTTTGGGGATACATGGTTTTGTTCCTGCAGTGACAATACGTGTAGGTAATGGCTTTAATGCTATAAAGCTAGTTTGAGTGCAGATAAATGTACAAAATGACTCTAACCTGCTCATCCTGTACAACTTCACAGCTTTCAGATAATCAGCATGAAGCTGTAAATAAACCTGAAGAAATGTCAGATGTGTTCAGAATGATGAACTGAGCTGTAGAAGATTCTAAAATAACCCAGAACATCAAGTTCTGATCACATTAACTTCCAGAATTTGCTGATCAAATCTCAGACAGACCGAATGACAAAAAAAGAACTGAATTGATAAATACAGTGTATTATTTATCATTTTAGTTTTTTCTATGTATGTACGTATATACACACTGATCAGGCATAACATTATGACCACCTCCTTGTTTCTACACTCATTGTCCATTTTATCAGCTCCACTTACTGTATAGGTGCACTTTGTAGTTCTACAGTTACAGACTGTAGTCCATCTGTTTCTCTGCATACTTTGTTAGCCCCCTTTTACCCTGTTCTTCAGTGGTCAGGACCCCCATGGACCCTCACAGAGCAGGTACTATTTGGGTGGTGGATCATTCTCAGCACTGCAGTAACACTGACGTGGTGGTGGTGTGTTAGTGTGTGTTGCGCTGTACAAGTGGATCAGACACAGCAGTGCTGCTGGAGTTTTTAAACACTGTGTCCACTCACTAGATTCAGCCACTGTTGGAACAAAATCCTGTATCTCCAAAATGGTAACTTTACAGGAGAAGGAAAAACCCTACTTTACTTGTAATGTAAGTCAATGGAACCAGAATTTTTCCAAGTCATTTTGAGCCATTTCTTTTGCTCCTTTCATCATTAAATTTACATACCATGTAAAAGGGCAACAGGTATTTTTGCATTATGCCAAAAGCTGGAAAATGATAAAAATGGACAAACAGTGTATATATGTATGTCCATGTATTTCTTCACATTGCGTAATTTTGCAGTCAAAAGTCCTATTTGAGCTGGATTAGTTTTACCAGAGGTGGTCTGGAAAATCAAAAACACTGTTTGGAACTTGTACCACGTCAAGCTCCAGTTTAGCGGTTAGCCTCGTCTCCTGGTGGCCAAAAAACAGAAGTGACTATTAGCGAGTTTGTTATTATATCACAATCAGGTTGATTCGCACAGGTAGACTGTTACTGAAGGAGCTCCGGGTTCTGTGCATTACAGACGGCAACTCACTCTACAATGAATACTCAGCAGATTTGTAGAACCTATTAACACTGCAGATCAAATATCGTCTGAAACCAGCTTCTCTGCAGGGAAAACTACACTCTCAGAAATAAAGGTACTAAACTGTCTCTGTGCCCCTCTTGTTTCTGGGGTGGATCCCTCAAGGGTCCATCTCAGTACCTTCAGTCAGGGAACATAACTGAACCATAATCCACTGAATGATATGTTCTAAGCTGTACTGACTCCACACACCCCGTCTCGTCTCCAGGACTTTATTTTACTGTTCTGTTTTAAATCATTCGGTTATGAAAAGGTACAAATACAAACTTTTCACCTGGAAAAACTTATTTAAGGTTCACAATCAGACCTTAAAACCACTGTTGTACCTTTGAGGGAACATTTACACTGTTTGTACCATGATGGATGAAAAATGTACCTGAAGAGAACCTTTATTTCTAACAGTTATCCCAGCGTACATCAGCAGTGACAGCTCTTGCTCTTGTTCTGCTGCCTTTCCTGAATCCCAGTTGCACGTCTGGCAGTTCTCTTTCAGTTTTGGGCACTAGTCCTATAACACATCCTTACAGACTCTCTACAGCTGTACACACACCCAAATATGAACACGGACTCTTACACTCAGCTCTTCTGACAGTAACACTGCAGTTCCAGCTCTGCAGTGTCTGTTTGAGTCCGAATGAATTCTGACACAATTCATCATCAAGTCCATCGTTCCATCATAAACCATTAACCCAGAACACCCAGACCAGCTTTTAGACCTCACCCTCTGTCAGTTAATTAACCACCCCTCACCCCCCAACACCCCAGGCCCCTCCGCCAGGACGGCAGGGCCAAGTGGGCTAGACTCGCCAATGTTTGCTGCTGGCCGACCCAAAACGACAGCTACAGAGTACTTTCAGTACTGAAATCTTAATAAATAAACCAAAAGGACAAATGAAATTGAACTGAAGATTCTATAGAAAAGGGCCAATTAAAATTCCAGTTCATCAGAAACCACAGCAATGAGGTTTGGACCTCAGAAAAACATGTCATACACTCTAAAAATGATGAATATTTTAACTTAAAAAATTAAATAACCTGATTGCCTTAAAATTTTGATTCATTACACTTATAATAGTAAGTTAACAGGACAATAATCTGTGTTTTACAGATTTTTTTATTTGTTATTTGAAGCTCAATGAACTCATTTCATGAACTACATATAGATACTCACTGTATTACAGGACAGAAGGCTCAGTCTGTCTAAAAGAACACCATGAGGTCTGAACGTGAGCTTTCAAACCACATTAGGCTGCTTTTTAGCCTTAGCCTGCAGGCCTGGGAGGGGGCGGGCCTGGCAGGATGATTGGCGGCTGACAGTAGGGGAAGTGAGGTGGAGCCGAGGCTCATGGTTCAGGAGAGATGAGCAGCAGATACGAGGTGACACACACACACACGAACACACACTGATACACACATTCTGATACACACACACACACACACACACACACAGAGATACACACGAGGGGTGATCTGTGCTTTTATCTCTATATTATACACTCCACTGAGACTGTCACTCACACTCCACATCACACACACACACACACACACACACACACACACACAGTGTGTACAGGATTAGATCACAGTGTTAAAACTCTAGACTGCCTCTGTTATTACACGACAACTAGTTCACTTTATATAATTTTTTACATAATCTTATTTATTTATTTAGACTCTATTTTCTCTCTTTTCTCACACATTTGAGATTTCTCCTGTTTGATGCCACCAGTGTCGATAGTAAAATTAGTTAAACTTATAACATTTATAAACATTTATTTGAAAATAAAAAAATGCATCTACAGTAGACCCTCAAAATAAAGTGGTACCAGGTTTTTTTTTTCACCAGTTCATACCAGTTATTTATATATTTTTAGACCCCCCCCCATTTGGAAATGTTTCTGTCTAAGACTACAATCTTGATCTCATTTATGTATTTATTTATTTATTTTTTAAATGTATTCATTTATTTATTTACTTCATTAGTTAGTCAATTATTTTTTCCCCTACATTTAGAAATTGTCTGACCCAGTCCTACAATTTTGGTCTCTATGAATCAATCAATCAACTATGCCTCATAGGTTTTCTACAAATGCTTGACAACTTAGCGAACAACCTAGTTAACAATCCTATTTACCAACAATATTAGTGTTAAAATTAGAGTTAGGATTAGGATTAAAGAGGAGGTTTAGGATTAAACTTTAGGAAATGGTCCAGTGATATGGTGAGATATATTAGGTTGCATCTACAAAGCATCTATAGTGGACCATCCAAATAAAGTGACCCCTGTTTTGCGTCTCATTTGATTTTTAATTCCACTAATTTAATGTAATGAATTTCTTATCACTACTGCAGCACGTCACCTTTTCCGAAGCGTTCCACTATGAAGCTCTGATGATCAGGGAGAGCCCTAATGAAACACTTTACTGGAGCAGAAGCGCCGCTAATCTGTGAAATCTTCAAAACAGATATTTTTATTTATCTAATTCATTATTATTGTGATTATTTTTGAGGGAATTCGGCTCGGGGAGCTGTGAAGAACCGACGCTGAATATTTCTGAGCCCGAGCTGCAGTGAATCGGCTGACGTAGCACACACACCACACACACACACACACACACACACACACACACACACACACACACACACACTCACACACTCACACACACACACTGCAGCCCAAATTTCAAATTGCTGTCTGAATATTAAACACTTTAAAGCTCAGAATATCTGAATATTCATCAGCCTCCACACACACACAAAGACGGTTTAATAAATGCAATACATTTACACACAGCTTTACAATAACGTAGCGTTCCTGATCTCTTGTTTAAGTATTCAGTGATCAACACCTTTAACGTTTTAAAAAGAAAAAGAAACAAAACACTGAGCTGCATATTTTATAATTCCAAAAAATATTATTCTCTTATTATAGAGAATAAATCATAATTGGTACAGCACTGTTTCTGATTCTACACTTTACAGTACTGTGCAAAAGTCAGAGATCACCCTTTATTTATTCCATTTTCAGCCAAAACTGTTCATTTGTAAAGGTGTTTTATTGTGTGTAAATTTTCTACTTGCACTGAAAAATAGACTGAATCTCACTGGCTTATTTTTCTTCAGTTATTTATAAAATCTTGAGTAAAATACAAACATATTGTTCATGTTACAGTTACAGTGTAGATTTAGATTGTAGAGCAGAGATTTTGCTACGTGAATCGTGCAGGCCTACGTGATGAGATAAGCAATATTTTCATAACAGTCAAAAGTACAGAACTGTGCAAAAGTCAGAGACCATTAATTTACTTTCCAGGTAAAACAGCCATTAAATACAAGTTATTCATTTTTCAGGAGATATTTCTGAAGAAGAAAGTCAAAGGAAAATAAGTGGCATTAATCAGAAAACTGATTAAAAGCTACAGAGAAAATGTGTCTCCTAACAACCACCTGGAAGAGCTGGTCGACGCCATAATTGCTCCCATCAGATAAACAGCACTGAAAGCTTTCATCTCTGAGAGAGAGGAGAAAATCAAGCTGATCAGATCTGAAAACATCCACAGGTGTTTCTGTCCATCAGCGCTGTGGGTCTGAAAGGATGTGTAGCTGTCCAGAAGAACCTCACTGAGAAAAGGAGACGGACACATCAAACAAAGAAGCTGAACGATGGACTGACCACCCCAGAGTCCAGACCTCAACATCACTGAACGTGTTTGATTACTTCAGAAAATGATCAACCAGCTTCTAAGACTGAACTTTGGAGGTGTGTCTGCAGATTCTTTGAGGAACTGAATTATGTTTAGGTGTTGAGGCTCCTGTTTCAGGCCTTCTGTTAAACATACAGTCATATGCAGAAGTCGATTTATGTTTTGTTGATTTTCTAGGTGAAAATAAGATTTTCGTTTATATTTAAAGTTTAACATATTGGGGAAAAAAACTTAATCATAAAATATAAAATGGACCATGTGCATATGTTTCAAATGTTTCAAACATGTTCAGCTCAGCAAATAAATAGAAATTGTGCATAAAAAATGAGCAGGAAAATGTAATCATTAGTTATGTTCTCTGTAGAGAATGTATCTTATTAGACAGTAATTGTAAACTGTAAAAAATCAACAAAATGTAATTTGACCCGGGGTGCCCAAATCTTGGCACATAACTGCATATTCTCTGATTTTTTTTTTCCCTGATGCTGAAAATTAAATGTACTTGATGGCCGTTTTGACTGGAAATGAAATAAACAAAGGGTCTCTGATTTTTGCACAGTGCTGTAGACGATCTAATCAAAAGAAACATTAACCCTAAAGATCAAATCCATCCATATCACTGATATAAACCACTGTTTTTATTCTGTTATCGCATCCTGATCAGCATCCGACTCATAGTGTGACCATTAACACTCCATAAACAGAGCTGCTGACCTTAATCATTCTGTTTATCATTCCGTTTCGCCTCTAATCTCATTCAGTCGGTATCTGAACCAGAGCTTCTGCACCATTTAAAGGACTGATGAAGAAATTTTAGGCTTCCAGCACTCGCTCACATTCTAATACATAGTAACAACACCTACCAGATCAGTGATAATTATGATTATTCTGAGCCACAGTGTGACTGCAATTATAAACTGCAACTGATCAACAGCACAAAAGCTGAAAGATGTCAATAAATATGCAACGTAATTAACTGTGCGGGACAAACGGAATCCAGGAAATCTGATTAAATATGCTCCATGTCTGATTTGGTTACAGCTTGAAGCAAATTCTAATCACGTACGTCCTTCTGATAGAAGATTCTCTATGTAGTAGATCACATGCACAACTGCCGATTGCCGTGGCAATCAAATCAACATGGCAACGTGCTTCCTTGACGTGATGTAGTGTTTTCATTCTCATGCAATGATAAAGTTTGTCATTTCTTACAAACCAGCCAATAAACTCACAGAAGAAGATGTGACATAAACATAATGTAAATCTCAAACTTAATGCTGCGTTTTTTTTTTAAACATTGCACCACTTTAGTTGAAAATATGAATAAACATCATCTAGAAGATGAAGAATATTTCAATTCTTCATTTTATCAAGCATGTATTTTCAGCGACGCTGCTCGCTTATTTCTGGTACTGCTGTCTGTTTTCGCGCATACTCAGACTGAGAAATACGAAAGAAATCAGAGTAAGAGTTTTTCATGCACTGAGAAATCTGATTACTGAGCTAAAATCCAGACTCTTTATCAGATTTCTTAATCAGATTTCTAGATCTCACTCTAATTTAAGAAATCAGAGTGTGCTGTTTAGATGACCGCTTGAATAATCAGATAACTAAAGAAATCTGATTGTGATTGGATTATTAAACACATGTAAACACAATCATTCTTTAGGAGATAATCCTGAGGAGATTAGACATAAGACAATTTGCAGGCATACATTTCCAGAGTTTAAAAATGTGAGTTTAAAAACAATTTAAAGCTACAGAGAAAATGGGACTCCTAACAACCACCCGCAAGACCTGGAAGACCACCAGAACTGAATGTTTTTGGGATTACAAAACCAATTTCTAAGACTGAACTTTGGAGGTGTGCAAAAATATCCCTACAGATTTCTTAGCAAAGCTCAAAACCAAATAAATGAATTGTGGTAGTTTTGCATTGTACTGTATATCTTATAAACTAGACACCAAAAGGTATATTTGGATGTTTTATTAAATATTTCAAGCATTAGAAATTGATGTTAACAAACGTCAAATAAACAAATCTTTCTTGCCGCCGCCCTTTAAAAGCATTATTAACAAACAAGCTGATGCATAAGAAATGCATGCTACTATAACATCCTATAAGTGGACATTAATATTAACAACAAACATCAAGATCTGTAAGAGGTTTTATTAAAACGGCCATTATGTCCATATGTGATATTTTAATAGGACACTTTGTGTACTGACTATATAGTACAAACTGTCACTCTATAGTGTCAAATCTGTCACCAAAAGTTGAAAAACTAGAATTTTATTTTTCTTTAAATATAACAAATCATAATCAAAATCATTAAAAAGTCATAATAAACAACATCCTGACCTACTGGGTACCATACACAGTAAATGATCTATTATCCAGGAAGTCCAGTCACCAGCAGAGATTCCCACTGAAGTGAGACAGAGGTGTGTGTGTTGAGATGGAGACACAGAGACCGAAAATGTGGTGTGTGAGAGTGTGTTTGTGTAAAAAAAAAAAGACGAATAAGTGTGGAAGAGAGCACGACATCCACGAGCATAGTGTGAGAAGCGAAACAGCCGCTTGGCAGATGGCCAGGCCTCAGTAAACACTGTTTTCTGTTCAAACCTCTCCAGCCTCTGCTGAGGGGAACTGGAATAACACTGATACTGTAATGGCCCAGCTGACACTACAGCGTACATGCACACCACTCCTGCTGCAAGCTGAATCAGCTATATAAGGGTTTTCACTCCCAGTCCAATCCACTGCAGACTACCTTAACAGTTCACAATCCCAGTCCAATCCATGATTAACTACCTTAACGGTTCTCAATCCCAGTCCATTCTATGATTGACTATGTTAATGGTTCTCAATCCCAGTCCAATCCATGATTAACTACTTTAACAGTTCTCAGTCCCAGTCCAATCCACAATGAACTAAGTCAGAGGTTCTCAATCCCAGCAGAATTCACTACAGACTACCTCAGTGATTTTCAGTTCCTGTTAAATCCATTACAAACTAACTCAATAGTTCTCAGTCTCAACTGAATCTACTAGAAACTCCTTATAGTTCTCAATTCCCAGTTGAATTTGCAGTAGAATTGTGATGTCTGGTGGAGAACGATGGAATTTGTTGGAGAATAATGGTGTTTGTTGGAGAATGATTTTGTTTGTTGGAGAATGATGGTGTTGGCAAATGGTACAGTAAAGTGGAGAATATTGATTGTTGGCGACTGATTTTCATTGGCTAACAGTGGTGTTTGTGTTTATAATGAAGGTTTTGAGAGGAAAATAATGGTGTTGGGGAATGGTAGTATATTTTGGTGTTTGTTGGAGAATGTTGGGGGCGGCACGGTGGCGCAGTGGGTAGTGCTGTCGCCTCACAGCAAGAATGGCCTGGGTTCGATTCCCGGCCCAGCGGCCAGGGTCGTTTCTGTGTGGAGTTTGCCTGTTCTCCCCGTGTCTGTGTGGGTTTCCTCCGGGTACTCCGGTTTCCTCCCACAGTCCAAAGACATGCAGTCAGGCTGATTGGACATGCTAAAATCGCCCCTAGGTGTAAATGTGTGTGCGAATGTGTATGTCTGTCTGTCTGCCCTGCGATGGACTGGTGACCTGTCCAGGGTGTATCCTGCCTTCTGCCCAATGACAGCTGGGATAGGCTCCAGCACCCCACCGCGACCTAGAAGGATAAGCGGTTTAGACGATGGATGGAGAATGTTGGTGTTTGGTAGGAAATTATGGTGTTTGGTGGGTAATGATGGTGTTTGGTGGGGAATTATGGAGCTTAAAGATGTTGGTTTTTGTTGGAGAATAATGCCGTTGAGTGAAGAGTGATGCACAGTGAAAAGTACTGATTGTTGGAGAATGATTTTTGTTGAATAACAGTGATGTTTGTGTTTTTTTAATGAAAGCATTGAGTGGAACATAATGGTCCTGGGGAATGGTGGTATATTTTAGGTATCTTTTGGGTCCTGTGTTTGTTAGAGAATGCTGGTGTTTGTTAGAGAATGACAGTGTTTGATGGAGAATCGTGGTGTTTGTTGGATAATGATGATTTTGAGTGGAGAATGATGGCGTTTCTTTGTCTGTCTCACACTACAGAGTTACTGCACTCACAGCAGCAAAGGCCACACTCCATAACTACCATTAAGCTGAGTAGGCGATCGAGGTGAGAAAACCACAAGACTGGGGCACCCCTCTCTCTCTCGCTCTATCTCTCTCTCTCTCTCTCTCTCTCTCTCTCTCTCTCGAGTGGGAGGGAATGTCACCTCATGGTCTGTTGAACAGTTGAACAAGTGGTCAAAGGTTAAGAGTAAGAGTAGTTAGGGTCAGTTCAGAACGTATTTCATTCAGTAACAGACTGAACAGTCTGAACCCAAAGCTACTAAATCATTTCCTCAGCTTCAGCACACTGAGTGGGCTAGTGGAGCCACCAGCCTGTTAAATTAAGGGTGCAGTGTTGTAGATGTATAAGAAGATCAGGCTCAAAGATCACCCAATCCTCTCTGTCAAGATAACTGCTTTACTCCATGAAGAGCATTCACAGTGATGAGAACATACATGGGCTGACACGCACCACTGCAAGTGGTCCAGACAGTGTGCATGCGTTCAGACGATGATCATGTAAAACTGTCAGTTCTACTGACACATACACAATTATGAACTTAAATATTAAAATTACGAACTAGCACTGGAAGTGTTAACGTTTAAAAGGCATGACAGCTGCAGAAGCTCAAGGTGAAATTTGAAATGTTTTAACTAGCTAGTGGGCTAAAAAGGGGGAAAAAAACTAGCTAGTGGTAACCAAAGGGGGGAAAAAAAAAGCTTTTCTGAAATAAACCCACACTGAAATGCAACTGAATCAAAGTTTAGCTCTGACTATTACTACCATGATTACATATTCTCATTACTTTACTAACCAAACAGCTTCTGACCTCAGGCTTTTAACCAGGCTATTGAAAACCTCTGCAACCAGGCCTATCTGTCAAAGGCCTGGCTTTGGACTGGAGGGCCATCATACTAGAATATTATCTGAATTGTGGTATAGACATGAGCCAAAAAAACCCAACCTTACCTTATATTGCTGCTCTCCATTTTCCAAATTTCCATTTTTGTTCAATTTTCACTTTTCTACATCATGTGAGCACAGCAACCGTTCTCTTCATTGTGTGAAAATTTCATGATGTATGGACCAATAAAAATGCACCAAAATGGCTTAGAAAAAACTCTTTCCATTGACTTGCGTTAAAAGTTAAGAAAGTTTTTGATCTCTCCTCTAAAGTTACTATTTTGGAGATACATGTTTTTCTTTGGACAGTGACGATATGGAAAAAAGTCACTCATGCCTTTGTTAAATCCCATTTAGAATACTGTAATGTGCTGCATGTTTGGGTCAGTGAGATGTCTCTTGCTCACTTACAACTAGTTCAAAATGCCACAGCCTGATTTTTAACCTGTACGAAGAAAAGAGATCATGGTACTCCAGTTTTAGGTTGTCTGGATTGACTCCCAGTTCATTACAATGTCCAATATAATATGGCTTTGTTTTTGTACTCTCACCTAAATATACAGGGACATGCTTTGTCTGTAAGCTCCTTCACAATCAATAAAGTCAGTTTCAGAATGACTTACTTCCTGGGTAAAGGAAACCATGCCTTTTCTATTTCTGCGCCAATAATTTAGAACAGTCTACCAGCTGACATCAGTGACTGGTTTTGAATTCAGGCTTAAAATGTATGTAACCAAATGCCTTGTTTAAAACTGATTGGCCTTTTTTAATATGTAAACTTCCTTATTTACTTACTGTCATTTTATTCGTGATTACCACTTTTTTGGTTCTTGAAGTTTGGTTCTTGTGCCAGGCCTAAAGGAAACTGCAGTTGAAACCACATAACCCAGTTCTAATGGTTCCAACAGGATGGGTTGTACCCATAAATATGTAAAAAGAGCTATATTGCTGTTAGTATTCCCTCTCTGCAATGTGAAATAATTGTCGATGTGTTCCCAAAAAATACAGATATAACCAAAATACTGAGGTGCAGACATTTTGTATGTAATCTACGCTATCTGGTCCATTATCCTGTGGGAATGGCCATAGCTATTTGAATGCATGCATGTCTGAGCTTACTTTGGGTATCTAAAAAAGGCATGTGTAGTTTGGAGTGAAAAAAACAAATGATTGTGCATTATCTTTTAATTTTTTAAAACAGGTTTTGGACAGAGCGTGCAACCTAAAACTGCAGTGAATGTATATGTTTGAAGAACGTGGTTTAGTTTAACCAGCTCCAGATAGCTCAACACATAGCTCAGATAGCTGACTGTCAGTAACACTGGGGGTAAGTTAAAGTATTTTCTAAAGAGTTCAGTAAAGAAAACAGTAAAGAATATGCTAAATGTGTATAAATACATGTGTATACATAGATGCATGTAGAGATGCTGTAAATGTTCCCCAGTGTGGACAAATGAAAGTACACCTCGGTTAGCTTGGTGCTAACATTTTAAGAGATTCCCTTAGAGACATTAGTAAAAATGAGCATTTTTGAAATAATACAAACTGAATGAAATGAAAAGATAAATGCATTGTATTATGAAAGATCAGATTTTGTGCTCTATAGCATTTGATTCTGGGGCAAAACTTGTTTTTTAAAAAATCAATGAAAATCAGTGTAAGACTATGATTTTGGCAGTGACCATCAGCTGGGGATGGAAGTTAATGCACAAACTCAGAATGGCCACCAATCCAACAAAATGCTCCTGATATATTACCAGCCTTCCAAATTACCCAGTGTACACCTATTATAGGCCCAGTGAAGAACCAATGTACATCCAGTGTAGATCCAATGAAAAATTTATTTGATTTTAAACATATTACATTGAAAATGATATTTAAAAATAAATCAGTGCAATTTTATGATTACAATATATTATTGTACTTGTTGGAAATATAGTTCATTTCAGCTGGTAGCTGGTGATGATCTCAACTTAATTTATATAAGACCAGTTCAGCAGAAACCACCAGCAACAAACTGATCCTTGTAGATTCAGGGTCCTTTTTATTCTTCTAGAACTGGAATCTTCTAAAATAGATATTTAGTTAAATCTAGACATTTTCACACATTTTAAGTTCACAGTTAACGAAATATCATTCTCGACCGTGCATTTTTTAAGACAGCCGGGTGACGTCAGCGCTCTGGTTAAAGTTATGAAAGCCTGAATCAGCTGTACGCTGGGTGAGATGATGCAGCAGCAGAACGGTGTCAGGGTGTGGAAGTGAAGAGCGTTTGGTTGGGGGAGTCTGTGGTGTGTGACTGGAGCATGAAGACTCTCGGAGAGGTGACGGGGGGCCTGTGTGTGTATATGTGTGTGTGGTGAAAGATCAGACAGCCCAGGAGGTGTTAATGAATGTGTATGTGACAGAGTGAGTGCTGTCACTCCTACCCTGCCGCTTGCCCTGCCCGCCTGTCCATTGCGGCCCTGAACCGGCCAAAAAGCGAAAGATCAAACGGCTGCCGGGAGCAGAAGGACACCCAGAATGCGCTGATGTCACATCCTGTGGCCTCCAGCACTGTTACATGAATCAACACCCCCTACCGAGGGCCCGAAAGATCCCACTCTGATACCCACACACACAGTCCACATGGGACACACACTCACCGTCATCGTACACACACTCGCATGCAGATACACACACACTTACAGTGACCATCAGCGAGGTGTGGAAATTTACGCACAAACTCAAAATGGTCACCCGTCCACCAAAATGCTACTGACATGTTATCAGCCATCAAAATTACCCAGTGTACACCTATTGTAGACCTAGTGAAGACCCAATGTACATCCAGAGTACATCTAGTGTAGATCCAATGAAAATCCTATTTACAGTCATTGTAAACCCAATATAGACCCAAAAACATGTAAATCCAGTGTGTAAACCACATATATAATCCAATGTAGACCCAATAGAAAATCAGTATAGGCTCAGTGGAAACCTAATGTAGAACTAATGTAAACCCCATAAACAGCTAATGTAGACCTCATACAGAACCAATGTAAATGCAACAAACCAAGTGTAGGCCCAGTGTTAATTCTATATAGAGCCACTGTAAGTTTCATATAAAGCCTGTGTAAACCTAATATAGACCCAATGTAAACCCCATTATGAGCCGGTGTGAACCCAATGTAAACCAAATATAGACCCAATATAAATCTGATATAAAGCCACTGTAAACCCAATGTAGACCCAATGTAAACCCCATAAACACCCATAAGTCCAATATAGACCCATAAGTCCAGTATAGACCCAGTGTAAACCAGTGTAAACCCAGTGTAGGCCCAAATATAAACCCAGAACATATGTAATATAAACCCAATTTAGACCCAAACTAAATCGCATAGAGAGCTAATGTTAACCACATACACAGCCAATGTAAACTCAGTGTAACCATTATGTAGCCCAAATGCAGACCCAGTGTAAACCTTGTGTAGGTCCAATGTAAACCAATTTAAACCCAGTGTAGGCTCAGTGTTAATCCTATATACAATGATTTTAACCCTCATATAAAGCCAATGTACACCCAATGTAGACCCAGTATAAACCCCATAATGAGCCAGTGTAGGCCCAAATATAAACCCAAAATAGATGTAATGTAAATCACATATAGAGCCAATGTAAACTCTATTTAGAGCCAAACTAAACCACATACCGAGATAACGTAAACCACATACAAAGCCAAGGTAAACCCACTGTAATCATAACGTAGCCCCAGTGTAACCTTGTGTAGGTCAAATGTAAACCAATTTAAACCCAGTATAGGCTCAGTGTAAACCCAATACAATCCCAAGGTAGAGCAAACACAGAAAACCAATGTGTTGTTACATTTTTTGCATGAGATAATTAGGCATAATTGACAAAGATCATTAACATCTTTATCACACTCACATACAGACACACTAACACTAGACAGAGTAGATCTAATACAGCTAACCAGTGTAGAGTTAAACTTACTTTATACACCAAATAACAAAGTACCATCTGACTCATATAGAAATGTTAATTTACCATTTAATTCTAAAGATCCCGCACTTAATTTCCTACATACTACATCATTTAAATATTAATTTCATAAAATTAAAATGCTTTAACGAGAGGACTGAAGAGGTGCAGCTTATAGGTGCTTTGATGGTTTCACAGCAGAACTGTAAGCGTGGAGTGAACAGTGAGCTTCAGCAGGTAGAATGCACATCCAAACCTGAACGAGCCGCTTACTGATACTGATATTACAGTCCAAATCAGAAAGAAACTCCATCTCACATTCTGAGCTGCACACACACACACACACACACTCATACACACACACAGAATTCAGCACGTTTCCCCAAAGCCCACACACACTCACCACCATACAAAACAGGCGGAGAGCGAAATCGTGCACTTTCTACTCAGAGTGAAACTCACAAAGCACGCAAGACACAAACACACCATCTTAAAATGCAATCCAGTGACGAGCGTGTTCAGCCCGACTGAGCCTTAACTTCATTAAAAAGACAAAACTAACTGCTCTGTGAAGCTCACAGCCCAGGATCACACAGACACACTGTACATAAATAAATGAACAAGGACTGGGTTTTTCTCTGAGGTTAGGTTTAGGCTTAGAGTGAGGGATTAAGATTAGGTTTAGAGTTTGAGGTTAAGGTTAGAGTTAGAATGAGTATCAGGTATTGAACTGAGGTCAAGGTTAGAGTGAGGGTTAGGATTAGGTTTAGAGTTTGAGATTAAGGTTAGAGTTAGAATGAGTATTAGGTATTGAACTGAGGTCAAGGTTAGAGTGAGTGTTAGGATTAGGTTTAGAGTTTGAGGTTAAGGTTAGAGTTCGAATGAGTATCAGGTATTGAACTGAGGTCAAGGTTAGAGTGAGTGTTAGGATTAGGTTTAGAGTTTGAGGTTAAGGTTAGAGTGAGTGTTAGGATTAGGTTTAGAGTTTGAGGTTAAGGTTAGAGTGAGTGTTAGGATTAGGTTTAGAGTTTGAGGTTAAGGTTAGAGTGAGTGTTAGGATTAGGTTTAGAGTTTGAGGTTAAGATTAGAGTTAAAGTGAATATCAGGTATTGAACTGAGGTCAAGGTTAGAGTGAGTGTTAGGATTAGGTTTAGAGTTTGAGGTTAAGGTTAGAGTTAAAATGAGTATTAGGTATTGAACTGAGGTCAAGGTTAGAGTGAGTGTTAGGATTAGGTTTAGAGTTTGAGGTTAAGATTAGAGTTAAAGTGAGTATCAGGTATTGAACTGAGGTCAAGGTTAGAGTGAGTGTTAGGATTAGGTTTAGAGTTTGAGGTTAAGGTTAGAGTTAAAATGAGTATTAGGTATTGAACTGAGGTCAAGGTTAGAGTGAGTGTTAGGATTAGGTTTAGAGTTTGAGGTTAAGGTTAGAGTTAGAATGAGTATCAGGTATTGAACTGAGGTCAAGGTTAGAGTGAGTGTTAGGATTAGGTTTAGAGTTTGAGGTTAAGGTTAGAGTGAGTGTTAGGATTAGGTTTAGAGTTTGAGGTTAAGGTTAGAGTTAGAGTGAGTATCAGGTATTGAACTGAGGTTAACATTAGAGTGAGTGTTAGGATTAGGTTTAGAGTTTGAGGTTAAGGTTAGAGTGAGTGTTAGGATTAGGTTTAGAGTTTGAGGTTAAGGTTAGAGTGAGTGTTAGGATTAGGTTTAGAGTTTGAGGTTAAGATTAGAGTTAAAGTGAGTATCAGGTATTGAACTGAGGTCAAGGTTAGAGTGAGTGTTAGGATTAGGTTTAGAGTTTGAGGTTAAGGTTAGAGTTAGAGTGAGTATTAGGTATTGAACTGAGGTTAACATTAGAGTGAGGTTAGGATTAGGTTTAGAGTTTGAGGTTAAGGTTAGAGTTAAAATGAGTATTAGGTATTGAACTGAGGTCAAGGTTAGAGTGAGGGTTAGGATTAGGTTTAGAGTTTGAGGTTAAGGTTAGAGTTAAAATGAGTATCAGGTATTGAACTGAGGTCAAGGTTAGAGTGAGTGTTAGGAATAGGTCATGGGTTGAGTTTAAGGTTAGAGTGAGAACTGGGTTTAAGGTTCAAAGTTGGGGTTAGAATGAGTGTTAGGTTTGGGTTTAGGGTTTAGGGTTAAGGTTAGAGTGAGAACTGGGTTTAGGGTTCAAAGTTAGGGTTAGAATGAGTGTTAGGTTTTGGTTTAGGGTCAAGGATAGAGTGAGCAGTAGATTTCGTTTTATTGTTTGAGGTTAAGGTTGGAGTTAGAGTGGGTTATGGGTTTAGGGTTGGTTTAGGGTTAAGGGTTCAAAGTTAAGCTTAGGGTTAGAAGGAGAGGTTTAGGGTTTACGGGTTAAGGCTAGAGTGAGTAGCAGATTTGGTTTTAGAGTTTACGGTTGTTTGAGTGAGTTTTAGGTTTAGATATAATTTGAGGTTAAGATATGAGTGAGTTGTAGGATTAGGTTTAGAGTTTGAGGTTAAGGTTACAGCGAGTTTTAGGTTTAGAGTTTTAGGTTAAGGTTACAGTGTGTTTTAAGTCTAGATTTAGAGTTTGAGGTTAAAGATAGAGTAAGTTGTAGGTTTGGGGTTTTAAAATTAATGTTAGAGTACTAGGCTCAGGCTTAGGGTTTGAGGTTAAGTTTAGAGTGAGTATTAGGTATTGAACTGAGGCTAGGCTTAGAGTGAGTGTTAGGATTAGGTTTAGAGTTTGAGGTTAAGGTTAGAGTGAGTGTTAAGATTAGGTCATAGGTTGAGGTTAAGGTTAGAGTGAGAACTGGGTTCAGTGTTTAAAGTTAGGGTTAGAGTGAGTGTTAGATTTGGGTTTAGGGTTTAGGGTCAAGGATAGAGTGAGAAGTAGGTTTCGTTTATATTGTTTGAGGTTAAGGTTAGAGTGAGAGTGGGTTATGGAGTTTAGGGTTAAGGGTTCAAAGTTAAGGTTAGGGTTAGAATGAGAGGTTTAGGGTTTAGGGTTAAGGATAGACTAAGTAGCAGATTTGGTTTTAGAGTTTACAGTTGTTTGAGTGAGTTTTAGGCTTAGATTTAGAGTTTGAGGTTAAGCATAGAGTGAGTTTTAGGATTAGGTTTAGGGTTTGAAGTTAATGTTAGAGTACTAGGCTCAGGCTTAGGGTTTGAGGTTAAGGTTAGAGTGAGTATTAGGTTTAAGGTTGGAGATTAAGATTATTGATAGGATAACAGGTTTAGGTATAGGGTTAAAGGTTAGGGCTAGAATGTATATTAGGGTTTGGCGCTAAGGCTAGACCAAACTGTAGGTTTAGGTTTAGGATTTAAGGTTAAACTGAATATTAGATTTAGCTTTAGGATTACAGTTAGAGTAAGATTTAGAGCTTAAAGTTAAGGTTAAAGTATTAGGTTTAGGGTTGGAGATTAAAGTTAGAGTCAGTATTAGGTTTAGGGTTGGGGATTAACGCTAAGTGAGCATTAGGGTTAGATTTTGAGTTGAGGTTTAGGGTAGGATTAAACTGTGTGCCAGGGTTATTGTTAGGGAAGGTTACGTAGAATTTAATAGATATCTACAAATGTGAATGACAGTGTAAACCACTACAGAGCATGTACCACAGACAACCCAAATAAAGTGTCATTAAACAAAGTGTTTTATTCTCACAGCAGAGATTTGGACCATTTTTAATCTTCCCATTGTTCTTTTCCTCTCCACTCTCTATAAGTTCAGATGAAAATGTAACAACTGTAAAAATACTGTCTGCATGTGTGAATACACTCAGTTTATTTACGTTTGATCTGTGGAAAACGAGGAAACGTACTTGTTAGAGTGACTATTATCACTGAGAGAACTGTGTGAGGTGGTTTGGTAGATGTGTGCGGTTGAGGCAGCCAGGTTACAGGTTTTGGTTTCAGTTTTAGTTGGTAAAAACATGATCAAACTGAAGCCTTTAAACTCGCCAAATTTTTCGTTTGTTTTTCTCAACAGCAGTGATTCTCAAACAGCTTCTGTTTGTTTATTTTTAAGGGTGTTTTACTGTGTGTAATTTTTCTACTTACACTGCAAAATGGATTTTATCTCACTGGCTTAAAATCTACAAAAAAAATTTAAAATATTATAAAATCTTTTGTAAAATACAGACATATTGTTGCCATGTTCATGTTACAGTTACAGTGTAGTGCAGACCCCCTTCTTGTATTTAATGTCCAGTGAAAATGACCATTTTTCAGGAGATATTTCTGAGGAGATTAGATAAAAGATAATCCTCTTGTATAAGGAAGGAGAAAGTCAAGGTGAAAAAACAGTAATTTCCAAAACTGGAGATCAAAAATGATTTAAAGATCCAGAGAAAATGGGGCCCCTAACAACCACCTGGAAGACCAAGCTGCTTCAGATCTGAAAACACAGGTGTTTCTTCCACTGTGAGAAGACGATTCAGCGCTGTGGGTCTGAAAGGAAGTGTAGCTGTCAAGAAGAACCTCACTGAGAAAAGGAGACGGACACATCAAACAAAGAAGCTGAACGATGGACTGACCACCCCAGAGTCCAGACCTCAACACCACTGAATGTGTTTGATTACTTCAGAAAATGATCAACCAGCTTCTAAGACTGAACTTTGGAGGTGTGTCTGCAGATTCTATGTTTTCTGATGCTGAAAATTAATAGCTTGTAGCAGTTTTGGCTGGAAACAACATAAATTATGAGCCATCTCTGAGTTTTGCACAGTACTGTATATCATAAAAATTCATTTTTGTAAAAAGATTACATAAAGCTAAATATCTGCTATTAAAATTTGAATTGTGTTATTTTTCCAATGCAGCCACTAAAGCATCAAGTCTAAATTCAGAAATTGGGAATCAGTTGAGATAATTACAATTTTATTTTAAAAAAAAACTGTATTTTTTACTCTTTAATTAGTAATAAATGCCAAAGTGTTTGAAGTAAAAAATAATACGTGGTCTTTATTTGTTTTAAGTATATTTTGCTACCAATAAATTATTTTTTTATCTCCAACACTGGACTGTTTCCTTTTTTTAATTTATTAACTCATCCAGGATCTTTTAGGAGATTTAGGCATTAGGAGATCTGAAAAGGTCACCTAATTTCTAGCCTTTGCTAATGGCTTGTGACTGAGCTCTCGTTCCTCCTGCTGCCTTTCAGGTACAAAATGTGATGCATCTGATTTTCTCCCGTTTTTTTTCCCCCTCCAGAAGCTGCGCATTATGAGTAACTCCGCGCTCATTATGATCTCTCTGCAAGTTGTCTGGAGATGTATCTATTCATTAGCTTCAAAAGGGTGTCATGCACATGAATTATGCTAACAGGATCTAATTAGCAGATGCAAATGAGGTTAGTCAAAATTTGTAGCGAAAAAAGACAGAAGAAAAGCTCCATGGGTTAGTTGGAGCGCGACAGCTCACGAACCGCCCCCACGCTGGGCACCAAATGTGATGGTTCGCCCCTGCTGCTCCGCTTTACAGGAGACAGGACCGAACCATAAACACGGACGCGGGGGGGCACCAGCAGCCAAGGTGTCTCTGAAAAGAAACTTAGCATGCTAGCTGCTAAAAATACCCCAATGCACATCATAGCAGTGCACAAACCTTTCAAACGGATGCGCTAGCGCTTACCGAAGTGGTGGAGCGCAGAGCGTTCCAGATTCCGAGTTTTATTTCCCGGCAGCTGAAGGAACTCCGGAATCCGGATGCTTTAAAGAAAAAAAAAAAAATCAGACCCTTCACCAATGGCGGCCGCCCACCAGCTCCTGCCATTACGACATCGGTGGGCAGAGGTCCAGGCTTGCTGGAGCTGGCAGGGTGTGCGTTTGGCCTTCTGGCCTGCGCAGGGTGGGGGCAGGCTGGGTCAGGCCCTGCTTAGCCTGGGAGACGACCTGCACTTAGCCAGGAAATGGATCCAGGAAGAGGGGGAGGGGTTTGATCCTCATTTTAAAGTGATAGCTTGGCACAAATTCAAATTTATACAGCCCCCCCCGACCAACTGTAAATTCAGTTCAGGAGCCAAGTTTGCTTCTGAAGTTTGCTTCTTTAGTTTTAGGACCCGAGCTATGAGGCTAATGTAGCTAGCAAGCAGTGGAAGCTTGTACCCCACCAATTAGCATCACGCGGACTGCACTTGAGAAAAGAAATCACAATGACAGGTTGTTGTTCATTTTCTCTGTGAAAGTAAATTAACTAATCCCCTACATTTAGCAAAATTCAATGTGACATTTTTTTTTGCAATTTTTAGTCCTTTTTTGTGCTGAATTTAAAATATTGGAAAAAAATAAACATATACAATATAAAATGTATAAAATGTGCCGTAACTGTTGCACAGGATGCAAGTAAAAATGCCTTTTTCCCCCAGTTCAATTCAATTCAGCAAATAAACAGTAACTGTGTATTAAAGTGTGCAGTAGTGTGTCTCTGTAGAGGACGTGTTCACTTATTTACACTTGGAGCATCAACAACATAGAATATGACCAGGGGTGCTCAGACTTCTGCACACGACTGTGTATATGCTACACATTTCCATTCAGTGATGTAGAACAGAGTCAGCAAAAAAACCTTGGTAACAAAAATGGTAACACTACAGAAATAACAATTAAGTAATTACAGCTTAGATAGTTACAACAATTGAGTTCTGATCTATTTAAACCCCAATCGCATTAACACAGACAGCAGTAATCTAAATATATACAGAATCATCATTTATAGTGTTCTTTCTTCTGAGAGGAGTCTGTCACAAACTCTAACCCCGTAAATTCACACCTGTGAAAATAATACTTTCAATTTTTCATATTTTTTCAATTTTTTTAAAGATCTTTGTGATTTCTTTTTAAAATGAATCTAAAAGATTTAGGTTTATTGTGAGTTTAATTTTTAAACTAAAAACTTTATTTAAAAAATGCTATGTTTTCATGTCACTACCAAAACACAGAGTTTTATTACGTAGGCCTTATTTTTGACACACCCCTGCATTTAAGAGCAGGAAGTGAGGCTGCATCCCTGTCCCTCATGGCCACATGGTGAGCAGTTAGATCCCATTGTTTTGAGGTAAATGTGACCCAAGTCTGAAATTCAGTGTGGAACATTAAGAATCGCCATATTTTCTGTATTTAAGTAACTTTTTAGTGTTCTAATCAAAATATGATGATTTTCACCAAATGTTTCAGTGGGGACTGTTTTGGTAGTGACAAAATGGAATGTTCAGCTATTTATTTTAATAAAATAACATGATTAAATTATAGGGTCACCCAAAGCAAAAGGATTTAAGTCTGAAGTCCAGTTAAAGGTCTGAAATGTGTTTTTCAACTCTGACTGTGAAGCAGTTTGGCAGTATGAGCCTTACAGATTTATATTAAAAAAGACAAAAATGGAGATGCAAGGTTTTGTCCCGACAGAGAGAATGTACTGACATGATTACTTCTGAATAAGTAAATAAATTTTAGTCCATGTTTATAGATAAAAGTGTGCCATATAATGCCACAAACTACATAATCAAGACTATTAGAGATACTGAACATCTTCAGACAATTTGAGACCAGTGCAGTGCAAAGTAATGAACCAAACATTCCAAAAAAACACATTAAAATTGATGAAAATGCATTTTGTTGTTTAGAAGTAACAAAGTCTGTATATTCTCACTGCTGGAACAAAAACCTTGTATCTTCATTTTCACCATGCTAATTGGTGTAGTACAAGGTTCCCTTACTTGTTAGCTACATTAGCCTTGTAGATCCAGTGCTAAGACTAAAGAGACAAACTTAAGACACCAAACCTGTCTTGGCTGATTGACCACATTTGGGGTAAATGGTGCTTTTTTGCTTTAAGAATGTCAGAAGTGGGGGTTAAAGAGCTGTAAGGATGGAGCGGGGAGTGTGTTGCCGTGGCTACCCTTCCTGTGACCGTCAGAGTCGGAGGAGCATAGCAGGACGCGTGTGTTCTGGCCGTCACTGTTGAGTGAGCTCGGTGTGTGTTCAACTCCAGGTTACTGCTGAAGGTGAAACAAATAACGCACATCATACTGAGACACACACACACACACACACACACACACACACACACACATACACACACAGTGCTAACTAATTCCTCTAATTTACAAGTGCTGAGCTCACATTTTCACCGAGACGTTTCAGCATTCTATAGTAATGAGGTTTTCACGTGGCACATTAGATCGAGATGAAGGAAAAAACACATGCTTGTCAAATTCGGGACATTCCATCAGGTTATCATTTCATCTCCACGAGCTATAGGCCAAATTATCATATTTCCTCTCGCACACAGCAGAGAAACTGTACTGTACGTGTTTGCGGCATTGGTTGCTAGCTACATTATTCTTAGCTACGTTATTCTTAGCTATGTTATTCTTAGCTACGTTATTCTTAGCTACATTATTCTTAGCTACGTTATTCTTAGCTATGTTATTCTTAGCTACATTATTCTTAGCTACGTTATTCTTAGCTATGTTATTCTTAGCTATGTTATTCTTAGCTACGTTATTCTTAGCTACGTTATTCTTGGCTACATTACTTCTTAGCCACATTACTTCTTAGCCACATTATTCTTAGCCACATTGCTACATGTAGTAATGTGGCTAAGAAGTAATGTGGCTAAGAATAATGCAGCTAAGGATAGTGTAGCCAAGAATATTGTGGCTAAGAAGTAATGTAGCTAAGAAGTAATTTGGCTAAGAATAATGTAGCTAAGAAGTAATGTAGCTAAAAATAATTTGGCTAAGAAGTAATGTGACTAAGAAGCAATGTGGCTAAGAAGCAATGTGGCTAAGAATAATGTGGCTAAGAAGTAATGTGGCTAAGAAGCAATGTGGCTAAGAATAATGTGGCTAAGAAGTAATGTGGCTAAGAAGTAATGTGGCGAAGAATAATGTAGCTAAGAAGTAATGTAGCTAAGTAATGTGGCTAAGAAGTAATGTACCTAAGTAATGTGGCTAAGACGTAATGTAGCTAAGTAATGTGGCTAAGAAATAATGTGGCTAAGAAGTAATGTAGCTAAGTAATGTGGCTAAGAAGTAATGTGGCTAAGAAGTAATGTAGCTAAGTAATGTGGCTAAGAGGTAATGTAGCTAAGAAGTAATGTAGCTAAGTAATGTGGCTAAGAAGTAATGTGGCTAAGAAGTAATGTAGCTAAGTAATGTGGCTAAGACGTAATGTAGCTAAGTAATGTGGCTAAGAGGTAATGTAGCTAAGAAGTAATGTAGCTAAGTAATGTGGCTAAGAAGTAATGTGGCTAAGAAGTAATGTAGCTAAGTAATGTGGCTAAGACGTAATGTAGCTAAGTAATGTGGCTAAGAATAATGTGGCTAAGAAGTAATGTAGCTAAGTAATGTGGCTAAGAAGTAATGTGGCTAAGAAGTAATGTAGCTATGAAGTAATGTGGCTAAGAATAATGTGGCTATGAAGTAATGTGGCTAAGAATAATGTAGCTAAGAATAATGTAGCTAAGAAATAATGTGGCTAAGAAGTAATGTAGCTAAGTAATGTGGCTAAGAATAATGTGGCTAACAAGTAATGTGGCTAACAAGTAATGTAGCTAAGAAGTAATGTAGCTAAGTAATGTGGCTAAGAAGTAATGTGACTAAGAATAATGTAGCTAAGAAGTAATGTGACTAAGAATAATGTAGCTAAGAAGTAATGTAGCTAAGAAGTAATGTAGCTAAGAAGTAATGTAGCTAAGTAATGTGGCTAAGAAGTAATGTGAGCTAAGAATAATGTAGCTAAGAAGTAATGTGGCTAAGAAGTAATGTAGCTAAGAAGTAATGTAGCTAAGTAATGTGGCTAAGAAGTAATGTGACTAAGAATAATGTAGCTAAGAAGTAATGTGGCTAAGAAGTAATGTAGCTAAGAAGTAATGTAGCTAAGTAATGTGGCTAAGAAGTAATGTGACTAAGAATAATGTAGCTAAGAAGTAATGTGACTAAGAATAATGTAGCTAAGAAGTAATGTAGCTAAGAAGTAATGTAGCTAAGTAATGTGGCTAAGAAGTAATGTGACTAAGAATAATGTAGCTAAGAAGTAATGTGACTAAGAATAATGTAGCTAAGAAGTAATGTAGCTAAGAAGTAATGTGACTAAGAATAATGTAGCTAAGAAGTAATGTGGCTAAGAAGTAATGTAGCTAAGAAGTAATGTAGCTAAGAATAATGTAGCTAAGACGTAATGTGGCTAAGAATAATGTGGCTAAGAAGTAATGTGGCTAAGAGGTAATGTGGCTAAGAATAATGTAGCTAAGACGTAATGTGGCTAAGAATAATGTAGCTAAGAAGTAATGTAGCTAAGAATAATGTAGCTAACAACTAATGTAGCTAAGATGTAATGTAGCTAAGAATAATGTAGCTAAGAATAATGTAGCTAAGAATAATGTGGCTAAGAAGTAATGTGGCTAAGAGGTAATGTGGCTAAGAATAATGTAGCTAAGAAGTAATGTAGCTAAGAAGTAATGTAGCTAAGTAATGTGGCTAAGAAGTAATGTAGCTAAGAATAATGTGGCTAAGAAGTAATGTGGCTAAGAAGTAATGTAGCTAAGTAATGTGGCTAAGAGGTAATGTGACTAAGAATAATGTGGCTAAGAATAATGTAGCTAAGTAATGTGGCTAAGAAGTAATGTGGCTAAGAATAATGTAGCTAAGTAATGTGGCTAAGAAGTAATGTGGCTAAGAATAATGTGGCTAAGAAGTAATGTAGCTAACAAGTAATGTAGCTAAGTAATGTGGCTAAGAAGTAATGTAGCTAAGTAATGTGGCTAAGACGTAATGTAGCTAAGTAATGTGGCTAAGAAATAATGTGGCTAAGAAGTAATGTAGCTAAGTAATGTGGCTAAGAAGTAATGTGGCTAAGAAGTAATGTAGCTATGAAGTAATGTGGCTAAGAATAATGTGGCTATGAAGTAATGTGGCTAAGAATAATGTAGCTAAGAATAATGTAGCTAAGAAATAATGTGGCTAAGAAGTAATGTAGCTAAGTAATGTGGCTAAGAATAATGTGGCTAACAAGTAATGTGGCTAACAAGTAATGTAGCTAAGAAGTAATGTAGCTAAGTAATGTGGCTAAGAAGTAATGTGACTAAGAATAATGTAGCTAAGAAGTAATGTGACTAAGAATAATGTAGCTAGAAGTAATGTAGCTAAGAAGTAATGTAGCTAAGAAGTAATGTAGCTAAGTAATGTGGCTAAGAAGTAATGTGACTAAGAATAATGTAGCTAAGAAGTAATGTAGCTAAGAAGTAATGTAGCTAAGAAGTAATGTAGCTAAGTAATGTGGCTAAGAAGTAATGTGACTAAGAATAATGTAGCTAAGAAGTAATGTGGCTAAGAAGTAATGTAGCTAAGAAGTAATGTAGCTAAGTAATGTGGCTAAGAAGTAATGTGACTAAGAATAATGTAGCTAAGAAGTAATGTGACTAAGAATAATGTAGCTAAGAAGTAATGTAGCTAAGAAGTAATGTGACTAAGAATAATGTAGCTAAGAAGTAATGTAGCTAAGAAGTAATGTAGCTAAGAAGTAATGTAGCTAAGAATAATGTAGCTAAGACGTAATGTGGCTAACAACTAATGTAGCTAAGATGTAATGTAGCTAAGAATAATGTAGCTAAGAATAATGTAGCTAAGAATAATGTGGCTAAGAAGTAATGTGGCTAAGAGTAATGTGGCTAAGAATAATGTAGCTAAGAAGTAATGTAGCTAAGAAGTAATGTAGCTAAGTAATGTGGCTAAGAAGTAATGTAGCTAAGAATAATGTGGCTAAGAAGTAATGTGGCTAAGAAGTAATGTAGCTAAGTAATGTGGCTAAGAGGTAATGTGACTAAGAATAATGTGGCTAAGAATAATGTAGCTAAGTAATGTGGCTAAGAAGTAATGTGGCTAAGAATAATGTAGCTAAGTAATGTGGCTAAGAAGTAATGTGACTAAGAATAATGTAGCTAAGAAGTAATGTAGCTAAGATGTAACGTAGCTAAGATGTAATGTAGCTAAGAATAATGTAGCTGAGTAATGTGGCTAAGAAGTAATGTGGCTAAGAAGTAATGTGGCTGAGAATAATGTGGCTAACAACTAATGTAGCTAAGATGTAATGTAGCTAAGAATAATGTAGCTAAGAATAATGTAGCTAAGAAATAATGTGGCTAAGAAGTAATGTAGCTAAGAATAATGTGGCTAAGAAGTAATGTGGCTAAGAGGTAATGTAGCTAAGAAGTAATGTAGCTAAGTAATGTGGCTAAGAAGTAATGTAGCTAAGTAATGTGGCTAAGAGGTAATGTGACTAAGAATAATGTGGCTAAGAATAATGTAGCTAAGTAATGTGGCTAAGAAGTAATGTGGCTAAGAATAATGTAGCTAAGTAATGTGGCTAAGAAGTAATGTGGCTAAGAATAATGTGGCTAAGAAGTAATGTAGCTAACAAGTAATGTAGCTAAGTAATGTGGCTAAGAAGTAATGCGACTAAGAATAATGTAGCTAAGAAGTAATGTAGCTAAGATGTAACGTAGCTAAGATGTAATATAGCTAAGAATAATGTAGCTAAGAATAATGTAGCTGAGTAATGTGGCTAAGAAGTAATGTGGCTAAGAAGTAATGTGGCTAAGAATAATGTGGCTAATAACTAATGTAGCTAAGATGTAATGTATCTAAGAATAATGTAGCTAAGAATAATGTAGCTAAGAAATAATGTGGCTAAGAAGTAATGTAGCTAAGAATAATGTGGCTAAGAAGTAATGTGGCTAAGAGGTAATGTGGCTAAGAATAATGTAGCTAAGAAGTAATGTAGCTAAGAAGTAATGTAGCTAAGTAATGTGGCTAAGAAGTAATGTAGCTAAGAATAATGTGGCTAAGAATAATGTAGCTAAGTAATGTGGCTAAGAAGTAATGTGGCTAAGAATAATGTAGCTAAGAAGTAATGTAGCTAAGAAGTAATGTGGCTAAGAATAATGTAGCTAAGTAATGTGGCTAAGAGGTAATGTGGCTAAGAATAATGTAGCTAAGAAGTAATGTGGCTAAGAAGTAATGTAGCTAAGTAATGTGGCTAAGAGGTAATGTGACTAAGAATAATGTAGCTAAGAAGTAATGTGGCTAAGAATAATGTAGCTAAGTAATGTGGCTAAGAGGTAATGTGGCTAAGAATAATGTAGCTAAGAAGTAATGTAGCTAAGAAGTAATGTAGCTAAGTAATGTGGCTAAGAAGTAATGTAGCTAAGTAATGTGGCTAAGAAGTAATGTAGCTAAGAATAATGTGGCTAAGAATAATGTAGCTAAGTAATGTAGCTAAGAAGTAATGTGGCTAAGAAGTAATGTAGCTAAGTAATGTGGCTAAGAGGTAATGTGGCTAAGAATAATGTAGCTAAGAATAATGTAGCTAAGTAATGTGGCTAAGAAGTAATGTGGCTAAGAATAATGTGGCTAAGAAGTAATGTGGCTAAGAAGTAATGTAGCTAAGTAATGTGGCTAAGAAGTAATGTGACTAAGAATAATGTGGCTAAGAAGTAATGTGACTAAGAATAATGTGGCTAAGAAGTAATGTAGCTAAGAAGTAATGTGACTAAGAATAATGTAGCTAAGAAGTAATGTGGCTAAGAAGTAATGTAGCTAAGAAGTAATGTAGCTAAGAATAATGTAGCTAAGAAGTAATGTGGCTAAGTAATGTAGCTAAGAGGTAATGTGGCTAAGAATAATGTAGCTAAGAATAATGTAGCTAAGAATAATGTGGCTAAGAAGTAATGTGGCTAAGAGGTAATGTGGCTAAGAATAATGTAGCTAAGAAGTAATGTAGCTAAGAAGTAATGTGGCTAAGAATAATGTGGCTAAGAAGTAATGTGACTAAGAATAATGTGGCTAAGAAGTAATGTGGCTAAGAAGTAATGTAGCTAAGAAGTAATGTGGCTAAGAGGTAATGTGACTAAGAATAATGTGGCTAAGAATAATGTAGCTAAGTAATGTGGCTAAGAAGTAATGTAGCTAACAAGTAATGTAGCTAAGTAATGTGGCTAAGAAGTAATGTGACTAAGAATAGTGTGGCTAAGAAGTAATGTAGCTAAGAAGTAATGTGGCTAAGAAGTAATGTGCTAAGAAGTAATGTGCCTAAGTAATGTGGCTAAGAAGTAATGTGGCTAAGAAGTAATGTGACTAAGAATAATGTGGCTAAAAAGTAATGTAGCTAAGAAGCAATGTAGCTAAGAATAATGTAGCTAAGAATAATGTAGCTAAGAAATAATGTGGCTAAGATGTAATGTAGCTAAGAATAATGTAGCTGAGTAATGTGGCTAAGAAGTAATGTGGCTAAGAAGTAATGTGGCTAAGAATAATGTGGCTAAGAAGTAATGTGGCTAAGAATAATGTATCTAAGAAGTAATGTAGCTAAGAAGTAATGTAGCTAAGAGGTAATGTGGCTAAGAGGTAATGTGGCTAAGAAGTAATGTAGCTAAGAATAATGTAGCCAAGTAATGTGGCTAAGAAGTAATGTGGCTAAAAATAATGTAGCTAAGAAGCAATGTGGCTAAGAATAATGTAGCTAAGGATAATGTAGCTCACTTCTTAGCTACATTATTCTTAGCCACATTACTTCTTAGCTACATTATTCTTAGTCACATTACTTCTTAGCTACATTACTTGTTAGCCACATTACTTCTTAGCCACATTACCTCTTAGCCACATTACTTAGTGACATTACTTCTTAGCTACATTATTCTTAGCTACATTACTTCTTAGCCACAGTATTCTTAGCCATATTACTTCTTAGCCACATTACTTTTTATCTACATTACTTCTTAGCTATATTATTTCTCAGCTACATTACTTGTTAACTACATTACTTCTTAATCACAGTACTTCTTAGCTACATTACTTCTTAGCCACATTACTTCTTAGCCACATTACTCCTTAGCAACATTACTTCTTAGCCACATTACTTCTTAATCACCGTACTTCTTAGGTACGTTAGTTCTTAATCACAGTACTTTTTAGCTATGTTACTTCTTAATCACAGTACTTCTTAGCTATGTTACTTCTTAATCACAGTACTTTTTATCTATGTTACTTCTTAATCACAGTACTTCTTAGCTACATTACTTCTTAATCACAGTACTTTTTAGCTACGTTACTTCTTAATCACAGTAGTTCTTAGCTATGTTACTTCTTAGCTACATTATTCTTAGTTACATTACTTCTTAGTTACATTATTCTTATTGGTTTGCCAATCCTAGAACCACATTTTAAAATGAAATAAGTTTGCATGTTATTTAGCTTTATTACTTTGATAAGGTTCACTATGTGTTAGCTATATTTGTTAATTACTTAGCAGCATTACCTGCTAGCTACATTACTTGTTAGATAGGCCATATTACTTGTTAGGTACAGTATCTCTTGGCTATATTGCTTCTTAGCTACTTTACCTGCTAGTAACATTATTTGGTAGATAGGCCATACTACTTGATAGCAACATTATTTGATACATGATTTTTAGCTGTTTGATAGGTTATATGTAAATATGTCTTAAATACATTACTGGTTAAATGGGCCACATTACTTGTTAGCTGCATTAGTCTTACAGCTCTGGGACAAAACTAAAGAAGCAGACAACATTCACCAAACATTTTGGCTGAATGGCCACATTTAGTGCAAAGAGAACATTGCTTAGACTTACATAATTTAATTGTGGACGTTGGTTTTCACTTAAATGGTCTGCATTAATAGAAGCCTTTACATTTGTGTTCATCAATTTAAAAATATGAAGTTGATCAAAAGTGTTTTGACAAATATGTGCTGAAAGAAAGTTACTCGGACACAGCAATTCAGCAAGTGAACCAATTTCTAAGGCCCAAGCTCTTACAGTGTCAGTGCAGATTAGAAAGGTTTAAGTTAGGGGTACAGAACTCCGGTCCTGGATGGCCAGTGTCCAGCACAGTTTGGTGATTTACCTGCCCAAACACACTTGATTACACTCATCTGTTAATTGCCAGGTTTAGTGGGAGTGTTTGAGAAGGGAAATGACCAAGCTGTGGACACTGGCTCTCCTGGACTGGAGTTGTGCCCCCCTGGTTTAAGAGGAAATCATTTAAAAAGACTAAATAAAATGCCAAAAGTTTGGTAGGAAAAAAAATGTATCAAACTAAACGCTTCAATAAAAGTAACAGAACTGAGCTCAGTCACTCTTGGCCTTAACGCTTTGAGCTCTGTTTGAGTTTACACCAATTTTAACAGCCTAACAAAACAGCATTAAATAGCTGAAGCACAGAATTTAAAATCACATCTTTAGCTCAAACTGAATGAATCAGTGAGACTAACAGCAGGAGACGTTTCTCACTTATGTAATCTTCAACTTCTACACCTCGTTAAACAGTCCATCACATTCAGATCTGTGGTAAACACAATAGAACATCAGCTTTAAATCACCACCTTGCACAGCCCATTACGTCTTGTCATGAAATCCAAACTATTTTACTGGAGACAAATTCGAGCCACAAACAAACAAACAAGCCAAGTTGCAGTTTGGAGGTCAAACAAAACAATAGTAGTTGTCCAGGAACAATCTGCTAAAATGTCCAGTTTGCTGAACTATTTTCAAATGTTTTAGCAGAGAAAACTTACCTGTAGACACAGTCATATGTGCAGTAAGTAAGTTACGATAAAAAATGAATCGTCACTACTGCTTGACGACTCTGTGGAATCCATTTCTTCTTCCTCTTCCACCTTCTTCCCATGTTTTACGCATAGAACTTGATGTGAAGGTTCCACGGCATTAAAAACTGCATTTCATCTGAAGACTGAAGACTAACAAATTAACAAATGCAATTTGCATATTAATAAACCCAATATTTCCATACAGTTCTGTCAAATCTGCAGCTAACACTGTTAGCGAACTAACCATCTGCCTGACTTGCAAGCTACAGTTGGCTAATTAAACTTGTATCAAGAGGAGATCGCTAGTTCTCAATTGTCCTCGCTCTCTCTGGGTGGGTAGGGTGGCCCCCTTCTCTCGCCATCACTCAGCACGATGCTAGTCAATGCAGTAATCTGTAATCTGATCACCGCGTTTACATGCCCTTATGCACTTATGAGTAATCAGATAATCTGAAACTCCAGGTCTACATGAGTCAGGCAGTAATCAGATTTCTGCTCTAAAACCAGCCAATAAACTCACAGAAGAAGACGTGACGTAAACGTAACATAAAACTCAAACATCTTACTGCAGCTTTTTTTTTAAAAAAAAACATTGCAACACTGTACCTAAAAAATATGAACATACATCATTTAGTACCCATGTGTCAAACACAAGGCCTGCCATACAATTCTATCCGGCCTGCAAAAGTATTTAAATTTTCTATTAATATTAGCCTGTTTCACAGTGCGCTGCACTACAGTACCCAGCATGCACTGCAACATAATGCGCTCCGACTCACCTTCCCCAACAACAGTCTATGGGACAGCGGTTACACCTCAGTTCTACACAATTCTACGCAATTCCACACCAGTCATATCACCAAGTGCATTTCAGCTGCAGTTCAACCAATACAAACACCATCAGCTCAGCAGCTCAGAAACTAAGCCGAAGTCTTAATAAACTTGCAGTAAAAAAGGATTCCAGGTGTCTATTCCAAGCAAACAGGTAGGTTTAAAGGACTGAGCTCCTGGAGACATTTAAATTTTGAATATTTCAAGTGCCCATGTAATATTTCAAGGCCTACTACAAGTGTTTATATTTTACTGTTGAAACTTTGGCATATTTTGAATAAATAATGACCAGTTCAGGTTACAGCACAACATTAATTAACAATAAAATAAAAACAAAGTTGTTTTCTGGCCCGCAGATTTGATGAGATTTTTTAATATGGCCGTTGTCATGTAGTCGGTTTCAGTGTCGAGTAATGCGTAGTTGACGTTGAGTATGTTCAGTTATTATGCATCAAAAGGATAAGTTTGGATTTATTAGCATTTGATGGATGCATTCAGATTTTCCTCACCATGCTGCGCTTCTACTCAGTTTCTTCTTCCTCCTCCATACTTTCTGGTTGACTAGAAACTCCACTAGAACGTATAAATTCAATGTGAGCGAATCTTTTTTTGTATTTCAGTTTTATTCAACTAAATATAATTATGTTCAAGGCTCTGACATAACTTTATTACATTAAATGCAAATGTATTGGTTTAATAATATCAGTAAATCTTTATTTTTTCAGTATATGGCCAAAATTCAGGTTGCAAGATATTGCTATTGTTTTTAGCTTTACGCTAATGTACTTTAGTCCATGCTTATAGATAACAGTGTGTCATACAGTGTCAGAAACCACATAATCAAGTCTAGAAGACTGTGTGTTTTATGAAAAACATGCTCATTACTCAGACAGGAAGTCCACTGATCACTGAGTGAAGCAACTCTGCTATAGCAGAGGCTGTATTAGCAGTAATGAACTGAGTGTTGCCCTTCGCCCCTCCGTGTTGGCTGTCTGTGTGTGTGTGTGTGTTACCACAGGCCGTGTGTGTGTGAGTAGTGAGCGGTGAGCCGCGCTGACTCACCTGCTCCAGCGGTGTGTGTGTGGGAGCTCAGAGAACACACAGGACCCCCACGTCTAGACCACCTATAACACAAACACCACGCAAGCCGCAAATGTCACAAAACCACAGCTGCAGTTCAGCCAGCCACTCATTACCGCCTAATGCAGACCTTCAGCCACAGACAGGTAGAAAGAAACACATAACCGTTCACTCTGTTCGGATTAAAGCGATAGTTCAGCCGAACGCAATGCGACTGTGTGGTTTCTGAGAACCTGTGAGACACTGTGACCTATTTACCTTATTCAGGTGCCCCATGATGCTTATGGACAGAACGTCCAGCATAAACAGACAATATGATCACTGTGATAAAAGCTAATGACAATCCTAGCTAGTAGAAACGTATATGGACTGTTAGACTAAATTAGCTTAAACTGCACTGACACAGTAGAACAACTACATAAAGTGTTCAGATCTTAGATATTTACATTCAGATTGTGTTCTGATCCATTTAAACCCAAGGCATTAATAGAGATAATAATAAGCTAAATATATACAAAATCATCATTTATAGGGTGCTGTCTACTGGGAGGAGTCTGTCTCAAACCCTAACCTCTAAACTTACACTTTTGAAAATAAAAAGGTTTTATTTTTAAGTAAAATAACTTAACTAAAATAACTAAGTAAAAAAAACGCTGGCCGACATTTTCATGTCATTACTGAAACACAAAGGCTGCATTTGAAATAGATCACTACATACTGCTACCGTACTGATTCTGCCCAAAAGTAGTAACCAGTATGCAGTATGTGACCATGAGGTTCTCCAGTAAGCCAAAGAAACCTGGATGATATACTGATCCAGCAGAATATTCCAGTGTGCAGGCTGAGCTATCTTCATCATATACTGCACCCAAAATGCAACGCTGCCATTTCAGAAGGACATACATTTTCCATTTGGAATGGAAGTTCAGGCGGATGCATTTTTTAAAACATCAAGTTCTTTCATCCTAAAACTAAATAATCTTAATTTGCCCATTAACAGCCCTGCGATGGACTGGCGACCTGTCCAGGGTGTATCCTGCCTTCCGCCCAATGACAGCTGGGATAGGCTCCAGCACCCCACCGCGACCCAGAAGGATAAGCGGTTTAGATGATGGATGGATGGATGTCCGTTAACATCTCCTATTATCATATATGCAGAAAGGAGAGCTTAATTCCAAACACATTTTACAGTCACTGGTGTTGTATGAATATGGTGTAACACCAGTGACGGTGACTCCAGCGACATTCTGGTTAAAACTGAGGATTCTAAGTAAATGAGTAAATTGGCTGACTCATTGGTGGTCAGGTGACCTTATGTATTTAAAATCAGTAATAAAAATGATATGCAGCATTATTTTGACAAAATTATAATTACCCAGCCATTAAAGCACAAAACACTGGTGAGAAATAGTTATGAGTTGCCCGATAAACAAAATTATGAATAAATTAATGAAATATAGTGACTCGCCTTCTCATCCCATGAGATGCTTCCTCTCTGATGAGCCTTGACACAAAGAAGCAGTTTAATAGAGCTGAAAATACTGTGTTAAAATGTAATGTAAAATGAGTCCTGATAACACCAGTGACCAAAACCTCTGTGACAAATGAGTTTTTTAAATAAAATACGTATTTTTTTTAAATGTAGTATAATATTAATGATATAAAAAGTAAACATGAATCTGTTTTATACAAATTTCTAAGGTAAATATCTTAAAAATATTGTTTAACATTAAAAATGGTTTCTCAAATGTTGAAAATTGGTTTTGTGACAAGCTGCTTTACAGATGCAGAGCGACTATGAAACAAGATAAAAAAAGGAAAATCAGAGAATCATGAGGGAAAAGTGTTATTTAATCTTAGGTCAACTGTGTAAATGTACATACTGACTTCTGGAGCTCTGCTTGATATGTTACGCATCTTTTTAAGCCCTGAAACCTTTGTGACACGGTTTAACTGCCCTGAATTCAGCCTTTCTATACATTAATGATGGCGAAATGAGGAACTAAACTAAATGTGTCCAATTGCTGCTGCACTCGGTGCAGCACTGAAGCCACTTTAGTTTTCTCTGCTGGTCTCGAGGTCAGTTTTCTTCATCGATTTAATAAAGTTAACCTAACCCCTTAAAATCTCGGGCTTATTACATACTCAGGTTTATTATTCAGTAACTACAGGGACCTAAATGCATACTGGCTGAGCTGTTCTTAGGCCCAATCCCATTTTACCCCTCGCCCCCACCACTTAGCCCATTTTCTAGGGGTAGGGTGTCCCAATTCTTGTTGAGATAGAGGGGTAGGGTGAAGTGTTAGAGCTACATGGCCCTCTAAACGGAGGTTTTTCAGAGACTCCAAACAGAGAGTTATGAGAAAAACAGAAAAATCAGCAAGATGGAGAACAAGAGAGCAAAGAAACTATGTGTGAGCCAAATGTGAGAATTTTCTCTGTTAAAAATTATGATAACCACTTTAGTATCTTAGTTTAATGTCGTTTCAGTGTATTATGGTTGTTTTCTTCATAATGAGCATAAAAAACCGCTAATAGTATGCTAATGTCTCAGTAGCTAGCTAGCTGACTTTCCCGTTCCACCTTAAATAGATCAGCAGAACTGAAGCCTGAGACATTGCGAATATCTTCAGCTTCATATCACTGAAGAATTAGGGGTGGGTGATAATAAATAATTGCCCCCCTCTTTGAAGATCATATGATGCCCTAAATGTAACTAAAGCCCAGCAGTGAGGAGCTGAACTTTACCCTCCTCTGCTGTCACTGCAGACTGGCAGGGTCGCCTACAGAGCAGTGCTAGTAGCTGATAATGAAGTGATGCACTTTTTATTTGAGGGTCTCATTGTTTTGACGTAAATGTGTCCTAAAGTCTGAAAACCGGGGTGGAACATTAAGAACTGTCACTACCGAAACACACATTTTCTGCAATTAAGTAAACTTTATTGTGTTTTAATAAAAATACAATAAAAAAATAAAATTGTCAAACTGAAACATTTGGTAAAGTTTGAAAGAGTTATGATTGTTTTGGTCATGACAAAATGGATTGTTCAGTCATTACTTTTAATAAAATAAACATAATTAAGGTTTAGGGTCACTCAGACCAAAAGAATTTTCATCTAAAGTCCAAATTCATTTAAAAGTCCAGAATGTGTTTCAGCTCTGACTTTGAAGCTCTGATCCGTTCAGTAGAATCATCTATATAAAGAAGTAATAATCTTCATTGTTGGTATGTTTGAATGCTTGTGTGCTGATGTTTGTAACTGATCTGTCAACAGAAACCTGAATCTGCATTTAGTCATAAGATTCTATATATAGCTACACCATTTACTCTAAAAATGCTACTAAAGTCATTCATTTCACAAATTTCATTTTGGTCTCTCTGTCAGGTGCAGGCATGAAACTGTAAAGCACTGGCGTTACATAGCAATGCTTGAAGAACATAGATTTCAACTGCACCAACTGGGCTTTTTGAAGCAGTGATAATGAAGCCACCTTCATATGTTCTCGGAAGTTCTGTGCTTTCTTGAAAAGTTTAAGCTCTTAACATTCTTGTTCTTGCTGTACTTTCAGTTTCGCTCACCTGTAGTGACCTGCATGTTGTCCCAGAAGCTTCTCAGAATCATTTACTCGAAAACAGCAATGAACAACACTTCCTTTCCCCGCTCAGATTTTTCAGCCATAATTCCAAAATACAGAGGCCACATAAGAAATAAAGTGGGATAAACATGGATTAAAGTGAAGATAATTCATGCTTTACTACTGGCTGCTGGTGCTGTTTGTAGCTGTGATGTAAATTTCGCCATCTTCATAGATGACAGTGTATCATTCAGTGTCAGAAACTACTTGGTCAAGTCTTTTAGAGATTACTGGACAACTCCACATATAGGCATGGATTTAACATTCACAATATTTTGGTAATTTTTGATAAGAACCAGTTCACTGGAAAAGACCATAATACATGGAACAGTTGAAGGTAAAAGAGGACCAACTACAAGATGGATGGAGACAATGAGAGGAGTCATGAACCAGCCTGAAGACCCAAAGAGAAGACAGGACATTCTAGAGAAACACCATCCATACGGCTGTCAGGACCTGGAAACGGCACTTGATAATAATACGTTTTTACAGGATGCCAACATAGACCACCCAGCCACAGTGCTATAGCTTGGCTAATGCAAATGGCGTTTCGATGGTTGGTCAATTTCCTACTTGCGTTAGTCAAAAACAATAACTCAATTTCAGTAATACTTAAAGTACAGTGATGAAGAACCATCACTTAAGGATTTTCCACCTCTGGGTTTCTGCTGAGCTCCAGCTGAGATTAACATTAAGAGAAACGAGCAAAAGTGAAAGCACTGATTTGTTAGTGAAGTTTCAACACACACTCTCTCTCTCTCTCTCTCTCTCTCTCTCTCTCTTTCTATGCCCAAGTCTTTAAATCTTTACACCTCCTACTCTCGGGTTGAGAGGGGCCGCGTCCCACGCCAATGACATCAGCGGGGACTCCCCTGGTGTGGGTGTATGGAAGAAGGTGTTATTGTATTTGTATGCTCGAGGCTTCTGCACTTACACTGGAATCATCACACTCCAACTACAGCTTAACCAGCAAGGGCTGTTTTCTGGTTTGGTTTGACTAGCTGCCCGCTAGAGCCCACAGCTGAAGTGCATTACTCAGAGGGTCTGTCCCAATAATCACACTGTGCATTCACCTCTACATTTATACTCAGCCAACCAGCTCAATGACCATCTGACTATTTCATATAATTGGAATGTAATACACTGGAGAAGCTATTTGTGGTATCTCTGCGTACTAAAGAAATCATTTCATACTTTTATCAACCAAATTTACACAGTCGACATTTAGCTATGAAGCATTTATTAGCTGCGTGATGTTTACCCTGCTGGAAAATAGACCAGCATAAGTGGGGGATATTTCACAAAGCACTATTTCTCACTAAGATGGTTAATTTTGGCCATAAAACAAGTCTGTCCAACAGGACAAGATCTAAGGAACATTCCTATTGGACAATACCCAATTTGTGGCTTAGGTTATCGAGCTTACTGAGAGATCCTGCTTTGTGAAATACCCCACAGGTCAGCAGCAAATCCAGCATATCGCTGCTGTCAGAACAAAACCTTGTATCTCCCTTTTTGTCATTTTTCAGTTTTTGACATTATTTGAAAAAGCTTGTTGTCTTTTACATTGTGTGGAAATTTCACAATGAATTGACCAAAAGAAATGACCCAAAATTACTTGGAAAAAATACTGATTCCATTGACTTACATTAAAAGCAGAGTATGTTTTTCCTTCTCCTGTAAAGTTACTTTTTCAGAAAGATACAAGGTTTTGTTCCGACAGCGGCGATATATTGGATTCTGGTGTGCTGGTGAACAGCAATGGAAGCTTTTATGCTGGTCGCCACCAAAACCAGCATATTATAGCTTGTTCAAGAAATGTGTGCATTGTAGTGAGTTTGAGAAAGGCTTGCATGTTAAATTAGGGTTATTTGTTTTTCAGCATTCATTCACAAGGTTATTCTGATAAGGACTCTTATTGTGAAGGCACGGTGAGACCAGTCGAGTGCTGATGGCTGAAAGAGAGACGTGAGTAGAAAGCGAACTGTTAGAGAAAAGTCTGCTTATGTAGGGTGTAGCAGTGGCCGACAACAGCTGGATAATAAAGCACCATGACTGGTGCCAAAGATGTGTCTCTTTTAATAGCAGTAACCGCTACAACATGGACCATTCTGGGTGAGCAGCCAGACCAGGACCAGACCAGCATAAATCACCATAAACCATGGAGTTCATGCTCATCTAAGCTATTTCCTTTAGCTGTTTTAGAATGTTTGGTCGCACTTTATGTGGATAGTCCACTATAGTCCCCTATAGATTATCTACAGATGTTCAAACTGTTAAAAACTATCTGTTGATTCTGAACAGTGATGGAATTAGGGTTAGGATTTGGACCAGGGTTAGGGCTAGTACCAGGGTGAGGGTTGGGTTTAGCTTTTGGGTTGAGGTTAAGGTTAGGGTTAGGATCAGAGCAGGAGTTAAAGAAAATTATGGTCAATTTAGTAGATATTTGTTTGAATGTAACTCAAAAGTAAATCAAGTTTCTACAAAGCATCTAAAGTAAACTATACAAATAAAGTGTTACCGAATGTTTTTAGCTATGCAACATTTAGTTATGAAACATTGAGCTATAGGACATTCAGCTATGCAGTGTTTAGCCATGAGATGTTGAACAATGCAATGGTTAACTATGAGACATTTAGAAAACATTTAATGAGACTATGAAACGTTTAATTATGAACTAAATAACTATGAAATGTTTAGCTATGATACATTTAGCTATGTGCTGTTTAGCTATGCTATGTGTCCATTTTTACAGATAACAGTATGCCATCCGGTAAACTGTTACTTTAAGAGCCTATTAGGAATATCAGGCACTTCCTTCAAGTCTAAACAGATCTACAAAAAACTAAAGCTAAAAATCAAATCTACTTTCATTTGAATCTGACAAGTTTCAGAGTGGTAAATCGCCACTGACATTACAGTTTACTCCTTGACTAGATTTAATCTTTGTCCAGGAAACTGACATTTTCGCAAAATAATAATAAAAAATACAAAAACAACAGAATTTATAGTTTGTCACTCCTGAGTTTGTTGTACATCACATGATTTAAAGATGCTGTGGAAACCTTGGCTGATGCAGCAAAATTGCAGGTAAAGCAGACAGAGCTTCCCATGCTGATCTTCAGAAAACAGACTGAAATCTGAAACTCAGTGGAATCTGAGAGCTTCACTGTGTGTTTTTTTTTGGGTTTCGCTTAAAACAGAAAATTTAAGTAGGAGGACAATCGCTTTAAATTCCACAATGACTCAAGCAGCAGAGAGGTATGTATTGAAAAAAACCCAACATGAGTAAGAGAAAAGACCCTCTAGCACAGAGCTGCTCTGATTCCAGAGGATTACACTGAGTCTATTTCAGCTCTGAAATCATTCTGTAATCTCTACTTTTGTTATTCACTCCTTTTTGCTTCCTTTTTTTTAAGGTTTAACTGAATCCAGACTGTGTTTGGAAATGAAAGATGGTGCGACCACCAGCCATGAAGTGAGAGTGCAGTCGGCAAATTGCAGTGTACATGACTGCCAGTTATAAAGGCCCAATAATACTGTCATAGAGCTCCTTCTGATCATCTGGGTGACCAAAGTCACATCCCACCATACAATATCTACACATGTTCAAATTATTAACCAACTATCTGGTGAAACTCTTTTGATCATCGACAGTTTGATTTAGGATTAGGATTTGGACCAGGGTAAGGTTTAGGTTCTGGGTTGAGTTTATGGTTGGGTTTAGGACCAGGTTGAGGGTCAGGTTTAGGTTTTGGTTTGAAGTTAAAGTTAAGTTTAGGACCAGGGTACGGATCAGGTTTAGATTTTCATTTCAGGTTAAGTTTAGGACCAGGGTGAGGGTCAGGTTTAGGTTTTGGTTTGAGGTTAGGTGTGGGGACTAGATTTTGGGTTAGAGGAAATTAAGATGATAGTTAAAGATGCATTAAAGGAAAGTTATGCATCTACAGATCATCTGCAGTGGACTATCCAAATAAAGAGTTGCCGTAACTAAAGTAACTCAGGCATTGTGCATGAAATAGTAAGCGATGCAAGACAGGCATCAGAAAGTTTTACATTGTAAATCAAACACTCAGTTTCGTCTTTCATGAAAATCCAGCAAATGAGTGAAAGTGAAAAACGTTTTTGTTTTGAAAACTTCCAGCTAGTGTTTTTAACCGAGTGACTCAACTAACGCACACTTCTTCATGAGGGGACGTACGTGTGGGCACACACTCCACACTCTGTATGTGTGTGTGGTGTGTGGTTGGTGGGTAAAGGAGAATCTGGGGTTTCTTCACTCCAGATTTGTGCGGGAGAGAGAGAGAAGGAACATTAACACCGGAGACGAGTCCAAACCGGCTGTTTCCACGACGACAAGTCCAAATCCAAACCAGCCAAAGCTCCGCCTTCTGTGTGTGTGTGACTGGACCTCCATAACGTCTAACCTGCGAGCACAGAAGGACACCAAAACACTCGACAGACGATCCAACCAAATTTGGGGCCCCTGCCATGTGTGGCCCTCAGAGCTGCTCTCAGATCAGTTCATTATGGAGCTGTGGATCAGCACTGTGTACACACTGCTGATCCAGGGTCAGAGCTGACAGCCAAGATTACACTGGAACCTGCAGAGAACAGTCATTTAGATAAAGTTCATAAAAAGAAAAACAGTCCAACAGTAAGATATGTATTTTTTTCCCATAGATTATCTACAATCTACAAAAGTAATTTGTGGTGTTTTCTGAATATTTTTTAGTAGTTCTTGAACAGATCATAGTACTTATCAAACAATTTAGATACTGAATAATTCATATCACTTACTGAATAATATTTAGTAGATGCTAAAGTAATAATTTGAAGTAGTTATTAAATAATTTGTCTTAATTACTCATTTCATAGTAGTTACTGAAAAATTATTATATTAAAAAATTATTTACTCTAGTTACTAAAATGTGTAGTAGATTCTGAATAATTCATAGTGTTTAATGAGTAAATCACAGTAACTACTGAATAATTCATAGTACATACTGAATTAATAATCAAATTTATGAAATAATTCATAGTAGTTACTGAATAATTAATTGTATTTGCAAAATAATTTGCAGTAGTTATTAAACATTTATAGCAGATGATGAATGATTCATTGTGTTTACTGAAAAAGTAGTAATAACTGAATAATTTATAGTAGTTACCAAGTAATTCATAGTAGATACTGAATATTTAATCATATTTAGAAAATAATTTATAGCAGATACTGAATAATTCATAGTAGATACTGAATAGTTCATAGAAAATACTTTATCATTTATAGTGGTTACTAAATAATTCATAGCGGATATTGAATGATTTGTAGTAGTTACTGAATAATTTGTAGTAGTTACTGAATAATTAATCATATGTACAAAAATCATTGAAGTTACTGAACAATTCATAGTATTATGGGATAATTAATCATAGTTGGTTTAGGATTAGGGTTCACTGTTTGGGGAAAGTTACGTTGAAATTAAGATATGCAGTAAAATAAAAGTTAATAAAAAATTTTACCCCTTAACCTTTCAGGCTTATTGCATCCTTAGTCTTATTATTTTCTATCTACATTATGGAATCAGTTGCTTGGACATGGCAATGGCTCCTAAATGATTAAAAGGTTAGAAATCACATCTAATGATACAGTGGAGCATAAAGTGTTCAGTTATACACTGAAATTTTAAATTAAAAAATGTGCATAGTTTGATTCTCCATTGGCAACAAAAAAATATCTGCTTTAGCCTAAAGGTGATAGAAAATAGTGACAATTGATTTACCACAAGAGTGAATCACAGTGCTTGAAGAACATGGAGAAGAATGTTTAGAAGAACGTGGAAAAGAATGTGGAGAACAACATGGAGAAGAAAGTGGAGAAGAATGTGGAGAACATTGTGGAGAGAAACGTGGACAAAAACATGAAGAAGAACGTGGAGATGACAAAGTGGAGAAGAAAGTGGAGAAGAACATGGAGAACTTGGAGAAGAAAATGGAGAAGAATATAGAGAACAAAGTGAATATGGAGAAAATGGAAAAGGATGTGGAGAATATGAAGAAGAATATGGAGAAGAAAGTGGAGAAGAATTTGGAGAAGGATGCGGAGAAGGATGTGGAGAAGGATTGGAAAAGAATGTGGAGAAGAGTCTGGAGAAGGATGTAGAGAAGGATTTGGAGAAGGATGTGTAGAAGAATGTAGAGAAGGATGTGGAGAAGGATTGAAGATGGATGTGGAGGAGTATGAGGAGAAGGATGTACAGAAGGATTGATGAAGGATGTGGAAAGGATTGGAGAAGAATGTGGAGAAGGATGTAGAGAAGGATGTGGAGAAGGATGTAGAGAAGGACATGGAGAAGGATGTGGAGAAGGATAGAAGAAGGATGTGGAGAAGGATTTGGAGATGGATGCAGAGAAGGAAATAGAGAGGGACTGCAGAAGGATGTGCAAAAGGATGTAGAGAAAGATGTGGAGCAGAATGTAGAGAAGGATGTGGGGAAAGATGTGGAGAAGGATGCGGAGATGGATGCAGAGAAGGATTGAAGAAGGATGTGGAGAAGGATGAGGAAAAGGATGTGGAGAAGGATTGAAGAAGGATGTGGAGAAGGATTGGAGAAGGATTAGAGAAGAATGTGTAGGAGGATGTAGTAAAGGATGTGGAGAAGGATGTGGAGAATGATGTAGAGAAGGACGTGGAGAAGGAAGCAGAGAAGGATGTGGAGAAGGATAGAAGAAGGATGTGGAAAAGGACTGAAGGAGGATGTGGAGAAGAATTTGGAGACGGATGCAGTGAATGACGTGTAGAAGGACGTAGAGAAGGACTGAAGAAGGATGTGGAGAAGGACTGGAGAAGAATGTGGAGAAGGATGTGGAGAAAAATGTAGACAAGGATGTGGAGAAGGATGCAGAGAAGGATTGAAGAGGGATGTGGAGAAGGATGTGGAGAAGGCTGCAGAGAAAATGCGGAGAAGGATTGAAGAAGGATGTGGAGAAGGATGAGGAGAAGGATGTGGAGAAGGATGTGTAGAAGGATGTGTAGAAGGATGTGTAGAAGGATCTGGAGAAGGATGCAGAGAAGGATGTGTAAAAGGATGTGTAGAAGGATCTGGAGAAAGATGTAGAGAAGGATGTCGAGAAGGATGTGGAGAAGGATGAGGAGAAGGATGTGGAGAAATATGAGGAGAAGGATGTGGAGAAAAATGCAAGAAGGATGTGGAGAAGGATATGGAGAAGGATGTGGAGAAATATGGAAGAAGGATGTGGAGAAGAATGTGGAGAAGGATGTAGAGAAGGATGTGGAGAAGGGTTGAAGAAGGATGTGGAGAAGGATGTGGAGAAGAATTGAAGAAGGATGCAGAGATGGATGCGGAGAAGGATTGAAGAGGGATGTGGAGAAGGATGTGGAGAAGGAGGCAGAGAAGAATGCGGAGAAGGATGTGGAGAAGGATGTAGAAAAGGATGTGGAGAAGAATGAGGAGAAGGATGTGGAGAAGGATATGTAGAAGGATCTGGAGAAGGATGTGGAGAAGGATGTGGAGAAATATGAGGAGAAGGATCTGGAGAAGGATGTGGAGAAGGATGTAGAGAAGGAAGTAGAGAAGGATGTGGAGAAGGATTGGAGAAGGATGTGGAGAAGGATGCGGAGAAGGATGTGGAGAAGGTTTGAAGAAGGATGTGGAGAAGGATGTAGAGAAGGATGTAGAGAAGGAAGTAGAGAAGGATGTGGAGAAGGATTGGAGAAGGATGTGGAGAAGGATGCGGAGAAGGATGTGGAGAAGGTTTGAAGAAGGATGTGGAGAAGGATGTAGAGAGGGATGTGGAGAAGAATGTGGAGAAGGACGTGGAGAAGGACGTAGAGAAGGATGTGGAGAAGGATGGAAGAAGGATGTAGAGAAGGATGTGGAGAAGGATGTGGAGAAGGATATAGAAAAGGATGTGGAGAAGGGTTGAAGAAGGATGTGGAGAAGGATGCAGAGATGGATTGAAGAAGGATGTGGAGAAGGATTTGGAGAAGGATCTGGAGAAGGATGTGGAGAAGGATGTTGAGAAGAATGTAGAGAAGGATGTGGAGAAGGGTTGAAGAAGGATGTGGAGAAGGGTTGAAGAAGGATGTGGAGAAGGATGCGGAGAAGAATTGAAGAAGGATGCAGAGATGGATGCGGAGAAGGATTGAAGAGGGATGTGGAGAAGGATGTGGAGAAGGAGGCAGAGAAGAATGCGGAGAAGGATGTGGAGAAGGATGTAGAAAAGGATGTGGAGAAGAATGAGGAGAAGGATGTGGAGAAGGATATGTAGAAGGATCTGGAGAAGGATGTGGAGAAGGATGTGGAGAAATATGAGGAGAAGGATCTGGAGAAGGATGTGGAGAAGGATGTAGAGAAGGAAGTAGAGAAGGATGTGGAGAAGGATTGGAGAAGGATGTGGAGAAGGATGCGGAGAAGGATGTGGAGAAGGTTTGAAGAAGGATGTGGAGAAGGATGTAGAGAAGGATGTGGAGAAGGATGTAGAGAAGGATGTGGAGAAGGATGTGGAGAAAGATTGAAGAAGGATGTGGAGAAGGATGTGGAGAAGAATGTGGAGAAAGGTTGAAGAAGGATGTGGAGAAGGATGTGCAGAAGGATGTGCAGAAAGATCAAAGAAGAATGTGGAGAAGGACGTGGAGAAGGACGTAGAGAAGGACGTGGAGAAGGATGTGGAGAAGGATGGAAGAAGGATGTAGAGAAGGATGTGGAGAAGGATGTGGAGAAGGATATAGAAAAGGATGTGGAGAAGGGTTGAAGAAGGATGTGGAGAAGGATGTGGAGAAGGATATAGAAAAGGATGTGGAGAAGGGTTGAAGAAGGATGTGGAGAAGGATGCAGAGATGGATTGAAGAAGGATGTGGAGAAGGATTTGGAGAAGGATCTGGAGAAGGATGTGGAGAAGGATGTTGAGAAGAATGTAGAGAAGGATGTGGAGAAGGGTTGAAGAAGGATGTGGAGAAGGATGCGGAGATAGATTGAAGAAGGATCTGGAGAAGGATGTGGAGAAGGATGTGGAGAAGGAAGTGGAGAAGGATCTGGAGAAGGGTTGAAGAAGGATGTGGAGAAGGATGTGGAGAAGGATGTGGAGAAGGATGTAGAAAAGGGTGTGGAGAAGGGTTGAAGAAGATGTGGAGAAGGATGCGGAGATGGATTGAAGAAGGATCTGGAGAAGGATGTAGAGAAGGATGTGGAGAAGGACGTGGAGAAGGATGTGGAGAAGAATGTAGAGAAGGATGTGGAGAAGGGTTGAAGAAGGATGTGGAGAAGGATGCGGAGATAGATTGAAGAAGGATCTGGAGAAGGATGTGGAGAAGGATGTGGAGAAGGACCTGGAGAAGTATCTGGAGAAGAATGTGGAGAAGGATGTGGAGAAGGATGTAGAGAAGGATGTGGAGAAGGGTTGAAGAAGGATGTGGAGAAGGATGGAATAAGGATGTGGAGAAGGCTGTGGAGAAAGATTGAAGAAGGATGTGGAGAAGGATGTGGAGAAGGGTTGAAGAAGGATGTGTAGAAGGATGTGGAGATGGATTGAAGAAGGATCTGGAGAAGGATGTAGAGAAGGATGTGGAGAAGGATGTGGAGAAAGATTGAAGAAGGACGTGGAGAAGGATGTACAGAAGGATGTGGAGAAGGGTTGAAGAAGGATGTGGAGAAGGATGTGGAGAAAGATTAAAGAAGAATGTAGAGAAGTATGTGGAGAAGGATGTGGAGAAGGATGTGGAGAAGGACGTAGAGAAGGACGTGGAGAAGGATGTGGAGAAGGATGTACAGAAGGATGTGGAGAAGGATGTGGAGAAGGATGTGGAGAAGGATTGAAGAAAGATGTAGAGAAGGATGTGGAGAAGGATGTAGAAAAAGGGTGTGGAGAAGGGTTGAAGAAGATGTGGAGAAGGATGCGGAGATGGATTGAAGAAGGATGTGGAGAAGGATTTGGAGAAGGATCTGGAGAAGGATGTGGAGAAGGATGTAGAAAAGGGTGTGGAGAAGGGTTGAAGAAGATGTAGAGAAAGATGTGGAGAAGGACGTGGAGAGGGATGTGGAGAAGGATGTGGAGAAGAATGTAGAGAAGGATGTGGAGAAGGGTTGAAGAAGGATCTGGAGAAGGATGTGGAGAAGGATGTTGAGAAGAATGTAGAGAAGGATGTGGAGAAGGGTTGAAGAAGGATGTGGAGAAGGATGTGGAGATAGATTGAAGAAGGATCTGGAGAAGGATGTGGAGAAGGATGTGGAGAAGGAAGTGGAGAAGGATCTGGAGAAGGATGTAGAGAAGGATGTGGAGAAGAATGTAGAGAAGGATGTGGAGAAGGGTTGAAGAAGGATGTGGAGAAGGATGTGGAGAAGGATGTGGAGAAGGATGTAGAAAAGGGTGTGGAGAAGAGTTGAAGAAGATGTGGAGAAGGATGCGGAGATGGATTGAAGAAGGATCTGGAGAAGGATGTAGAGAAGGATGTGGAGAAGGACGTGGAGAAGGATGTGGAGAAGGATGTGGAGAAGAATGTAGAGAAGGATGTGGAGAAGGGTTGAAGAAGGATGTGGAGAAGGATGCGGAGATAGATTGAAGAAGGATCTGGAGAAGGATGTGGATAAGGATGTGGAGAAGGACCTGGAGAAGTATCTGGAGAAGAATGTGGAGAAGGATGTGGAGAAGGATGTAGAGAAGGATGTGGAGAAGGGTTGAAGAAGGATGTGGAGAAGGATGGAATAAGGATGTGGAGAAGGCTGTGGAGAAAGATTGAAGAAGGATGTGGAGAAGGATGTGGAGAAGGGTTGAAGAAGGATGTGTAGAAGGATGTGGAGATGGATTGAAGAAGGATCTGGAGAAGGATGTAGAGAAGGATGTGGAGAAGGATGTGGAGAAAGATTGAAGAAGGACGTGGAGAAGGATGTGGAGAAGGATGTACAGAAGGATGTGGAGAAGGGTTGAAGAAGGATGTGGAGAAGGATGTGGAGAAAGATTAAAGAAGAATGTAGAGAAGTATGTGGAGAAGGATGTGGAGAAGGATGTGGAGAAGGACGTAGAGAAGGATGTAGAGAAGGATGTGGAGAAGAATGTAGAGAAGGATGTGGAGAAGGATGTAGAGAAGGATGTGGAGAAGGATGTGTAGAGGGATGTGGAGAAGCATGAGGAGAAGGATGTGGAGAAGGATGTAGAAAAGGGTGTGGAGAAGGGTTGAAGAAGATGTGGAGAAGGATGCGGAGATGGATTGAAGAAGGATGTGGAGAAGGATGTAGAGAAGGATGTGGAGAAGGATTGAAGAAGATGTGGAGAAGGATGCGGAGATGGATTGAAGAAGGATGTGGAGAAGGATGTAGAGAAGGATGTGGAGAAGGATTGAAGAAAGATGTAGAGAAGGATGTGGAGAAGGATGTGGAGAAGGATGTAGAGAAGGATGTGGAGAAGGATGTGGAGAAGGATGTAGAGAAGGATGTGGAGAAGGTTTGAAGAAGGATGAAGAGAAGGATGTGGAGAAGGATGTAGAGAAGGATGTGGAGAAGGACTGAAGAAGGATGTGGAGAAGGATGTAGAGAAGTATGTAGAGAAGGATCTGGAGAAGGATGTGGAGAAGGATTGGAGAAGGATGTGGAGAAGGATTGAAGAAGGATGTGGAGAAGGCTGTGGAGAAGGATTGAAGAAGGATGTAGAGAAGGATGTGGAGAAGGATGTGGAGAAGGACTGAAGTAGGATGTGGAGAAGGATGTGGAGAAGGCTGTGGAGAAGGATTGAAGAAGGATGTAGAGAAGGATGTGGAGTGCAGTAAATGCTTTGCAAAACTTTAACCTCAACCTCAGCAACCAAAACAGCTCTGGCCTCTTTTAAGCTGCAGATTTTGGGGAAAAACTGTCTTGTGGACTAAGAAAACATCAGGTTTCTCAATGTGTTTTTTTATCATGGTGGGAAAATCTGTTTTGCACGTTTCAGTTTACAGAAAACACTTTCAATCAGGACTTTCACTTTTCATTTCATTTGACTCTCTTATACATTCATTTACATTGTGTTTGTACTCTACAGATCACCACTGTCATAACAAAACCCTACATCTACAGTTACAGCAGTAACTGCTCAGCAAATAGATACAAACCTCATTTTAATGTACATTTATGTAGAATTTCCTAAGTCATTTAGAACCTTTTCTACTTAGCTGTTGTTTTCAAATAGTGTAAAAAAGATAAAAAAAACTGAAAAGGTATGAAGTTTTGATATGACAGTGATAACAAATGGATCATTTTATATACGTCATACTACGCACCAAATCAAATGGTTGATAGCATTATTAAGCACACATAAGCATTTTCTACAGCGCTTCTATTTGTGTATTATACATCATAATCTTGTGCACAGCCCTTACCTGAGTCTATAATGTGCTTATTGTCTTTTGATTCCTATCAGTACTGCAATAGTAATAGTACCAACAGTCCCACTGACTCTCTGTTCTACAGTCAAGATTTATCATTAATGTACTAAGAAGGTGTTAATTCTGGTGTATAAACTTTGAACATGAGCTGTGCTTATTAACAGACCTTCTTGTCAATATCTAACCTGTTAGTCTCATCAGACTGTCTTGGCAAAGCGGTAGATATCTTCATATCAATAAATAGTAAATCAACATTTATTTAATTTCCAGTCAAAAAGGCAATTAAATACAAGTTATTAATTTCTCCCTGTCAAGAAGAAAAGAAAACAGAAAGCATATTTAACAGAAAATTACTCACAGGCCTCAGCAACTAAATCAAATCTCAGCTGTGTGAGTTTTCACTGTGGCACTCTTTAGCTTTATTCCAGCTTTAGCTTTATTCCAGCTTTTTTACACCTCCAAAGTTCAGTCTTAGTAGTTAGTCAGTCCAGTGTTGGTGTCTACCAGGTCTTCCAGGTTGTTGTTAGGAGTCCTGTAGCTTTACTATCTAGAGCTTGTTTAGCATTTCAGTGTAATTTATTTAATGTAACTTTGCACTTATGATGTAAATAATTATCTAGTACTTTAACACTAAGTAAGTGAATTTCTAGAACCTATTGGGCATATCACCCCAATTTAGTTAAACTACCATTATATTAGTTGAAAATAATGATTGTGCCTGCTAAATAGAACGTAGATGAGTGTAACAGAAGGCGTTACCCTGTTTATAAGCGTTTAAAGCCGTATTAAATCCTAAAGGGTGTGTTTACTGTGTGCTTTAGTGCAGTGTGTGTCTGTTCGGCCTCAGACAGCCTGTGTGTGTGTGTGTAATGGAGGGTCCTGCTGTCGGCGGGTCTGTTGGGCGTCTGTGCCGAGTGTGTTTCTGGCTCTATGAAGCCCATCTGATGGAGATCTGGGTGGGTTGAAGCTCAGGCTGCTCAGGCCGACGCAGACGACACGCACAGACTGTTTAACACCATTTATTCCCATTTACATATAAATACAGATACATGAGCCGCGCTTTAGGCTCAATATTGAGGCCATCCTCTGATCCGTGGACCACCACGCAGGTCTGTCTGTGTGCGTGTGCATCTGTATGTTGTTCATTTGCATTGTTGGGGGTAACGCAGGACACAGTAGCAGTTATAGAGCTGTAATTTCTTTTTCCTGTTATGAAATAATGTAAAATATTATAGTTTTGTGTAACGTTTTTAAATTAATTCAGTGTTGGAGGTGTAAACAGAGAGATTCAGAGTGGTTTGGTGTGAAATGGTTGAGGTGTCTTTACAGTGGTGCTGATAGGAACCATGGGTCGCCATGACTACAACACAAATATAGACATTTTATTTACTATCCAGAACCTCCAGTGAACCTACACGAGTCTTCTGAGTTTATATGGAATGATGATGATGGGAAATAGTGGAAAATCTGAAATAATACCTCACAAAATAGTCCCTAAAGAAAATCTGAAATGATATCCCTCCAATGTGAATCGATTCAAATTGAAGTCTTACGACCCAAAATCTTCTAAAAACTATTATAAAACAGTGTCTCAGTCATCAGGCAGTGAATTCATAACCATTTCATGTAGTAACTTTCTGTGAGGGAGCTTTTAGAGGTGGACGTCTGGTTCCTATCACCACCACTGTGAACAATTCTGACTCAGAACTAAGCATTTCACACCAAACCACTCTGAATGACTTTGTTTACATCTACGTTCTGAGAAACCAGAAATTTCCCTTTAATTACATGCAGTGCACTTAAAATGTGAATGTGAGCAGTGTGAGTATAGGGTGGGAAAACATTGAAGGGAGGGACTGTGTTTGGGGTGGGGCTTTAGAGGGAACACTGAAGGGAGGGGCTGTATTTGTTTGTGGGTGTGGCTTTTGAGGGAACACTGAAGGGAGGAGCTGTATTTGTTTGGGGGTGTGGCTTTTGAGGGAACACCGAAGGGAGGGGCTGTATTTGTTTGGGGGTGTGGCTTTTGAGGGAACACTGAAGGGAGGGGCTGTATTTGTTTGGGGGTGTGGCTTTTGAGGGAACACTGAAGGGAGGGGCTGTATTTGTTTGTGGGTGTGGCTTTGGAGGGAACACTGAAGGGAGGGGCTGTATTTGTTTGGGGGTGTGGCTTTTGAGGGAACACTGAAGGGAGGGGCTGTATTTGTTTGGTGACGTGGCTTTTGAGGGAACACTGAAGGGAGGGGCTGTATTTGTTTGGGGGTGTGGCTTTGGAGGGAACACTGAAGGGAGGGGCTGTATTTGTTTGGAGGGTGTGGCTTTGGAGGGAACACTGAAGGGAGGGGCTGTATTCACTTGTGGATGGGGTTTTAGAGGGAACACTGAAGGGAGGGGCTGTATTTGGAGGGTGGGGCTTTAGAAGGAACACTTAAGGAAGGGGCTGTATTTGTTTGGGGGTGGGGCTTTGGAGGGACCACTGAAGAAAGGGGCTGTATTGTTTGGGGGTAGGGGCTTTGGAGGGAACACTGAAGGGAGGGGCTGTATTTGTTTTTGTTTGGGGTGGGGCTTTGGAGGGAACACTGAAGGGAATTGCTGTATTTGTTTGGAGGCAGGGCCTTAGAGGGAACACTGAAGGAAGGGGTTGTATTTGTTTGGGGGCGGGGCTTTGGAGGGAACACTGAAGGGAGGGGCTGTATTTGTTTGGCTGTTGCATTTCAAAACAGCCAGAATTGAGTATATCTTTGAAGTAAACAATAAATCAAACTGATGAACAGTATGTGATCAGTTGTTGGGGGTTCTTTTGAGCTCTTTATGGCACATTAGTGTTCACAGTGAGGCAAGTTGCTCAAAGAGAAAACAGATGAAAAAGAAGATGAAGAGAGAGTGCTATGTTTTGAAATAGCTAAAGATAGAGACTCTCTCTCTCTCTCTCTCTCTCTCTCTCTCTCTCTCTCTCTGTCTCTCTGGGGTCAGTGTTAAACCATTAAACATGTCTTGGTAAGCATATGGCTGGGTAGTGTGTGTGTGTGTGTGTGTGTGCGGTGGTGAGAGAGAGAAGTGTTAAAACTCTACATTCTCACTGAGTGAGTCAGGCCGCTGCAGCTCCGGGGCTCAAATGCAGTTTCTGAGTCTGACTGCAGAAGTGATAAAAGCACAACATGTAGTGCAGTAATGGCCACCACACACACACACACACACACCTCAAAACTTACCTTACACACACTCTCAAAATATCATATATATATATATATATATATACATATTTATATATATATGCCCCTCACACACTACAGGCCAAAAGTGCTGAAATTGTTGTGATATTTAATATTTTACAAATATTTTCACAGCTATTTTCTGAATGTAAATAATTGAACACGTCCTCTACAGGTACAGACTTCTGCACATTTTAATGCACAATGTTGGGGGAAAAGAACAGAACATAAAATGTGGCCTGTGCAAAAGTTATTGCACACTTTGTATTTTTTTCCAATATGTTAAACATCCATTTATCAGGAAATAAATAAAAATTGTGCGTTAAAATTAGCAGAAAAATGCCACATTTACATATGTTCTCTGTAAAGGATGTGTTTACATGCAATCTGACCCGTGTCCCCTCACACTTTTATGTTTTCTGCTTTTTTCTGATGCTGAAAAATGAATAACTTCTACTTAATAGCTGTTTCCACTGGAAATAATGTAAACAAAGGGTGGTCTCGAAAGGTATAGTATATGATCGGTAGATCATAAACCCTCACAGATATAGACAGACAGACAGCACACGCTCTGAGTATTGATACACTGGGACAAACACACACACTTGCCCCAGGCCTCCCCTTTTCTGTGGAACACGTATATCTGGCCTGCGCTGTCAAACTCTTAGCACCTGCAGGCCGCTGGTCGATGGTGGTGGCATTTAGAGAGAGAGAGAGTGAGCAACCAAGAGAGAGAGAGACAGAAAGAGCAGGGCGTGAAGTGGGTCAGCTGAAGACCCCGGGTTTGGGAGCCGGCTGAGGGTGAGACTGAGGTTACTGAGGAACACACGCACACACTGATCCAGAGGCTGTGTGGGTGCGTTAGCGCGCACCCTGATAATCTCCAGTAAAAGCTGCCACATCTGTGGAGACCCTGCACTGCATCTGTGCAAATCTCATTCACAGACTGAAAATGTGATTTATCTGAACTCTGCATCTTCCTGAGGGATTAGCATCGCCCTTCACGAACACATTTGAACATTAAAGCAGCTGAGCCGCACACGCACACACACACACACACATACTGAGACGGGGGGTCCACCACGTAACGCACACACACTGTACACGCTAAGGTGCTGACCCCTGAATACATTTCTTCCTGGCCACACAGCCGTTGCCACCAGCCTTGTTCGATTCATCCATGACGCTGTGTAAATTTTTGCAAGATTGGATCCAAAAACAGCCAAATGAGTGAACCAGCTACATGAAAGATGACAAAAAAATGTAGACCATAGCTACATGATAAATGGCTAAAAGGTAAGCTAGCTACATGAAAGACGGCTAAACCAGTAGAATAGATAGACAAAAGTTACCAAAAAACCTTAGGCTTGATACGTGATAGACAGCTAAAACAGTGTAGACTACCTATATAAAAGATGACCATAACAGTATTTAGCCTGTATGAAGATGAAGATGGCTAAAACAGTCTAAGCTAGGTATGTGAATGATGAACCACAAATTGAATTAGCTTCATGAAAACTGCCAAAAACAGTACAAACTAGCAATGTGAAAAAAAGTAGGTCAGCTACATAAAAGCTGGCCAAAACAGTAGTTTAGCTACATGAAAACTGACCAAAAAAGAGGCTAGCTACACAAAAGATGATCAAAACAGTACCCAGACAGTGTCGGGCTGATTCTGTCTTTCCTATGTGAGTGTTGGTTGACAACTGGGTAGATGTTAGACATGCAGGCCAGAATAGGACCAGATCCTGGACAGCTTCATACCATTTTGCCTGTCTACATATGTGGGACAATTCTGGCATGAATGTTGTGGACCAACAGTGTAGATGGGCCAGATTTGGGCAATATCCTTTAGTTCTACACACTTTACAGTGTGTAGGCCAGATCTGTGCTGAGTACTGGGCCAGAACATACCAGGTGGGCCAGACAAATTTTGCTAACTGGGTATGCTCTAGCTATATGGAAGATGGCTACATCAGTGCAGTAGCTACATGAAAATGACCAAAAACTAGACTAGCTGTGTAAAAGTGATAAAACAGTATAAACTGCATTGTAAATGATGGCAAAAAGTAGGCTAACTACACAAAAGATGAAACAGTAGACTAGCTACATGAAAGAATACCAAAACAATAGGCTATAGTTATGTGAAAGGCCAAAAGAGTAGGCTAGCCCTGTGGTTTGATTCATAGGCAGCTGGATATTTATTGTACCAAACGTTGTAAAAAAAAAAGGGGGGGTTAAACTTAAAAGGTTAGTGTTTGCGCTGCCCTAAAATTTTATTTTATACTTCGAATTTTAAGTAAACAGAACAAGCATCTGCATTGTATGTTCTTTTAACCTATTATTTGAAGTTCAAATAACAAAAAATTTTAAGGCAGCAAAAAACACTATCTTTCTAAAGATAAAACCCCGCATTTTTAACCATATAGATACCTGTGCAGATTTTATATGAACACAAAGGAGCCAATAACATCTCATTAAAGGGAAGCATTACCAGTCACAACAATCAACAGCTGATACGACCATGTTCTGACAGCAGTTGCTTATCTGTTTTTTGGTACACTTTGGTAAAACACTTTGGATTGAAAAGTCACCCAGATAGCAGACAGTGTCGGGCCGATTCTGGCTTTTCTATGTGAGTGTTGGTTGACTACTGGGTAGAAGTTAGGCATGCAGGCCAGAATAGGACCAGATCCTGGACAGCTTCATACCGTTTTGCTTCGTGCCTACATTTGTAGGACAATTCTGGCATGAATGTTGTGGACCAACAGTGTAGATGGGCCAGACTGGGGCCAGATTTGGGCCAGATTTAGGCCATATTCTTTAGTTCTACACATTTTACAGTGTGTAGGCCAGATCTGTGCTGAGGACCCAGCCATATATTGGGCCAGAACAAACCAAGGATGTGGCCCACAAGTGGGCCAGACAAATTTTGCTAACTGGGAAGCAAACTACATACTCATGAAGGTTCTAAAATGTCTCTGGGTCAGTGCCCCTCTTGTCACTTGGGTGGAACCCTCGAGGGTTCATCTCAGTATCTTTAGTCAGGGAACATAACTGTACCATAATCCACTGAAATGATATGTTCTAAGCTGTACTGACTCCACACACCCCGTCTCGTCTCCAGGCTTTTATTTTACTGTTCTGTTTTAAATCATTCGGTTATGAAAAGGTACAAATCCGAACTTTTCACCTGGAAAAACTTATTTAAGGTTCACAGTTGGACCTTAAAACCACTGTTGTCCCTTTGAGGGTTCATTTACATTGTTTGTTCCTTGATGAACAAAAAATGTACCTGCACAGAATCTTTATTTTTTAACAGTGAAACTGAGACTCAGTGTGACCCCTCAGAAAGGAATGGTATTAAAGACCAAATGGCCTCAATGTTTAACTGCTGAAATCTAAGGCCTGGTGTTGACATCTGAGCACAAGCACATGTGTGTTTTGTATGAGGGGCACATGCATGGTCTGATTGTGTTAGAGTGTTAAGACCTGGTTGGTATTTGATTTTTCGATTCCCCGGCTCAAATGCACAGATCAGATCAGGTCACCCCTCCATCATTTGTCACACTGACTGCCCAAAACCCTGAATCTCCATACGCATCATATCTGCATCCCAGCACAAGGCCAGGAAACATCTCGGCTCAAATCCGCCCTCATCTCTCCTGCCTGTGTGCACACGAGCGGGGTTTTACATGTCTAATGCAACACACTCACAAACTGAGCCGCTGCATCGTCTCACCTCTCTTTGAAAACGGTACTGAAAGCAAAACCTGAACCGCCGCATGTGGTGAGAGAACCCAGCGGATATGACATTAATATTTACAGTCCCTTCATTAAAACTTTCATTCTTTTTAATGACGTAGACAGTTAAACGGTGAGCACATCAGGGGCTCCTGTAGCTTTATTGCATGTCTGTGCACTCAGGATGCTCAACACATGGAAAATCATAGGAGAAAATGGACATATATATATATACATATATATATATATATATATATATATATATATATGTGTGTGTGTGTGTGTGTGTGTGTGTGTGTAGTGCATATATAAAATTGTAAATGTAATAATATGTCCTATTTGTATTATATACATGTAAGTACATATGCATATGAACATATGTACACTGTAAAAAGTGGCTCTTCAGATCTACCACAAAAAATTACTTTATTTGGAAACAAACAAATTAACTAGTTTTTTTCAACCTAAATAATTACTTTGAATAAATGATTCTTTCAATCAACATAGGTTTTTAACTTGAATAAAAGTAGTTCAATCGCTTGTTACCACATGAAGTAGATCTGATGAGCCACTTTTTACACTGTGTGTATATATACACTACTTTTAATGAAAATCAATGGATCCAGACATTTTGTCCAAAGGGTACTTTCAATTTGTGTCAAAAACGGAATATATATATATATATATATATATATATATATATATATATATATATATATATATGCAATAATAATTTTCTAAATATAATCAAATTTCAGGAGCCAGAAAGGACATTTTTGCTCTTTCGATTTAAAAAATGTAACCAAGAATTTTTATTAAGAGCCCTTTTATAGAGTCAGCAGTGTTTTGCAGGTTGTGACAGGGTGTGTTACTCCCATTTACACACACACACTAACACACATGCATGCCCACACCATGTCTCTGTTATTTTTAAGAGCGAGGTCAGCCTCATAAACACAGGAATGTTTTCCTTTCATGTATCCGGACACACTTCCTCCCCATCGTGGGTTTTTTATGGATGATCACGGTGTGTGCAGGGGTCGGGGGTCACCTCCGAGTAAATCAGCTTTACTATGTGTGTATATTCTCTCTAAATGAGCGTGTGTTGTGGTTTTTAATTTGTAGTCTCATGTCATGTGCTGTTTCACAGCCTCAATAAACTGATGCCGTGGTTTGTTGGGTATGTTAATGTGTACTGGTTTAGTACTATATTACTGCAATGCTTTTACTTTGAAATACTGTCATGCTTTAAAACTGGTATATTGCCCTGCTGTAATGTCATTGTACTGTCATGCTGTAATAGTGTTATATTATAATGATGCTATATTATAATGCAATAAAGCTTTTATATTGTAAAGCTATAATGCTGTAATGCTGTTATATTGTAATGCTGTAATACTCATATTGTAATGCTGTAATACTATTATATTGTGATGATGTGATACTTTTATATTGTAATGTAGTAGTATTGTTATATTGTAATGCTGTAATGCTGTTATATTGTGATGCTGTGATACCTTTATGTTGTAATGCAGTACTTTTGTTATATTGTAATGCTGTAAAGCTGTAATATTGTAATACTCCAATGTATCGATTACAGTACAGAAGGCATTCATGTCTGATCCACTAACGAGGTGGTGACAACATGCCTGAAGCCAAAACCATGCTGCCCACGAGCTCATACTGAAGGAGACCCCCCTCCCTAACTACCCCACACCCCCGCCTACCTCGCTGCCCCCGCCCGGGGGTTGCCCCCTCGCCACTATGATAGTGTGGCTAACTAACATTTATACGAGGGTGATTCTGTGTCACATCTGGTCTGCCTGCACTCACTGTGATGTGACAGATCAAAGTGGATCGGAGTGACTGATCTGACAATCCATGAATATACATATATATATATATATATATATATATATATATATATGTGTGTGTGTGTGTGTGTGTGTGTATACAGATTACAGTGAAACCTGTGGCATTCCATGAAAAAAATAAAACCTTATTGGGAGAAATTTATAAATTTAAAGGGGAATTATACCAATAATTAGTGTGAAATGCTCCGTTCTAGAGAAACTTACTAGAATTGTTCACAGTGGTGGTGATAGGAACCAGACATTCACCTCTAAAAGCTCCCTCACAGAAAGTTATTATATGAAATGGTTAAGAATTCACTGCCTGATGTCCATTTTATGATAGTTTTGAGAAAATTTTAGTCTAAAATGTCTATTTGAATCCATTCATGGTGGAGGGGTACATGCAGGGCACTGTGATGCAAAATAGTCCCCAAAGATTATTATTATTTGAGATTTTCCACTATTTTCCATCATCAACATTCCATATAAACTCAGAAGACTTGTGTAGGTTCACTGGTGGTTCTGGATAGTAAATACTGGATAGTAAATACCACTGTAAAGACACCTGAACCATTTCACACCAAACCTCTCAGAATCACTCTGATTACATCTCACACACTGAATTACTAACAAACTTGGAAAAAAAAAACCTTTAATATATTATGAATGTTTTGTATGGTAACTAAAAAGTGATTTAAGAATGATAATACTTTGTTGAGCCCTTAAATAGTCAGGGACCCCCGGCAGGCCCAACACTTCTATAACTTAAGAACAGCTCAGCCAGTTTGCATTGAAGTCCGTGTAGTTACTGAATAATAAGCCTTAGTATGTAATAATCCTGGGATTATACGTGGATAACTGAGTTCAAATGTTGGAATCTGTTGAATCTTTTGGATGAAATCCTGAAATCTGGAGTTTTTCCATCCTGTAGGTTCATCTGTGATTGGCTGGATCTGAAGTGCTCTGCAGGACTGAGAGTGATTTGGGATGTTTTTGGGGGGTTGTGTCTGCGTTTGGGACTCAGAGGAGAAGTCGTGTTAGCATCTTCCTCTGCGCTGCATCCCTGATGACTGAGGAAAACCCTAAGAGATTAAACAGAAACACCAACGACAACAACATTTAAGGCTCTCACTGTCCCTCATGATCGCCGCCCGTCTAAAAGCACACTATTGATTTTAAGCAACCTCGTTTCACCCAAAACCCTCTTCATCCACCGAGACCACTCTACTGTCAGCCATCCCTGCAGAGAGGAAGAGAGACAGAATATATATAGAGAGAGTGAGACACCAGAGAAAAAGAGAGAGAGACAGATAGAGAGAGATAGAGAAACAGAGAAAGAGAGACACAGACAGACAGAGTAGAGGGAGAGAAAATAAAGAAAAAGAGAGTAAATGAAAGAGCCACAAAATAAGGAGAAAATAAAAAAGCGAGAGACAGAAAGAAAACAGAAAAAAGATAAAGAAAGAAATTAGAGAGAAAATAGAGATGAAAAAGGGAGATCAAAGATAGAGGGAAAGAGAAACAGAGAATAGAGATTTAATAGAGTAAGAGAAAGAGCGACAGAGAAAATAAAGAGAGAAAATAAAGAGTGAGAGACATAGAGACAGTAAATAGAGAGACAAAAAGAGAATAGAAAGAAAACAGAAAATAAAGAGAGAAAATACAGACAGAAAATAGAGAACAAGTGACTTACAGAGAGAAAGAATAGAGCGAGAGACATACATGGAAAAAATAAAGAAAATACAGACAGAAAACAGAGCGAGAGGCATACAGAGAGAGAGAGAAAAAAAAGAGAGAGACTACAGAGAGAGAGAGAAAAAAGCATGAGAGACATACAGAGAGAAAGACAAAATAAAGAGAGAGAGAGAGACAGAGAGAGTGATCCAAACCAGGGGGGCATTTTGAGTCAATCACAACACGAAGTGGGCAATTACGGGGTTAGCGGGTTAGCGGTGTGTGTCAGGGGCCAGCATGGACCCTCAGGGGCCCCAGACACACACAGACACACACACACACACATGCGCGCTCCACCCGGCGGGGTCTCAGGTCGGAGAGAAGAACAGATTTTTAGTTCCTCTTCAGGCTGCCAGCCAATCAGCCTCCAGCAGAGCCTGGGACCACCCTTTTCTCTCTCTTCACAGACTCTTATCCCCCTTTTCCCCAAATTCTTCACACATCCCCCACTAACACACACACACACACACACACACACAGGCCTACTGTAAAATGAACAATGAAGGTCTGAACTCATGTACTCAGCATCGTGTTGTTATTTCCCGTCAGAAATATCGTAATTAGAAGACAAGCGCACATCAGTGTTGGAGTTGTTACTCAAAGAAAGTGATCCACTACAAATTACTAATTACTTCTGTCAGACTGTACTGGGATTACTTTACTTCTGAGATTAAAATCTGTATCAACACTGTGAGAGAAACAAGAAAAACCCAACAGTCTTTTCAGAAATTTATTCAGAAAGAAACAATCACTGTAAACATCATTTTAAAACCATTAGTATCACTGACTGCAAAGAGCACAGATTCAGTTCTGGTGATTTAAATGATGAACTGATGCTGTTTGAAAACAGATAAAATCATCAGTAGAAACAGTTCAAAAACAGATGGAATAAAATGCTCCTGAATAAAATGTCCATCTTACACACAGTCACAGATCTTAATTACAGATAATCTATATAGAGGAAATTTATGCTTTAAACGCACCATGCATAATTCATATATTCTCTTAAAGACATACGAGTAACACAAGTAAAATAAATTCATATCATGTCAGTTATGAGATTTGATTATGAACAATTTATACTGTAATGCATTACATTACTTCATTACAAGAAAAAAATAATCACATTACCGTAACACATTACTTTGCACTACATTACCCACAACTCTACTAGCAACACCAGTGAGTTTTTCTATAAGCCTGGACTTTCTGAGTTAGAGGGATGTGTAATTAAAGTCTTTTTACTCTCATCCACATGTGAAAAGAACAGGATACAATGCTTGTAACTTGATAAAACACACTGAAAGCCAAATATTTTTATTTCTTTGATGATACAAAAAGAAAATAAAAAAGACTTCATTTTCCCAGTCTGACCTTTCTGTTTCTGAACAACACCACTTAAAAGCATATCATCTCGTACACACAACCACCGAACTCCTAAGTAGAGTTTTCCAAAAAAGCCCTTCTTAAACTCCAAATCATGCAAAACCAAATCCTCACTTATGTGAAATAAATGTTGTATGTAAAAATTGTTAGAGTTTCAAAAGTTACCATTCAATCCTAACTCTTCACAGTCTGTATATGGAAACCAAACTGTGGAAATGACCCATTTGGATTTTTTGTGATGTTACGAAAACCTAAGTATTTACAAATATCCTCCTGTTTAGACTACAGCAGTTTAGCCCTGCCAATTCACACAGAAATTCTGAGGAGTTTTTCAGCCCAGACTGCCTTTTGAATTAGCCCCACCAATCAGAACAGAGCTCATTTACATGTATCAGTCTTACAGGCACAGTAACACAACCCGCCTGTTTACTTTCAAAGAATAAAGAAAGGCTAGAAAATGGTCATGTAGAAATGATTTGAGTGTTTTTGGTACTTACAAATGTAATGGAACTGTGGAGAACAATATAACCCACAACAGGAGCTAAAAAAAGGTACTGAAGTGTCACTGGAGTGGTACCCTTACATCACTAGAGTGGTACCCCTCACATCATTGAAGTGGGACCCCTCAGATCACTGGAGTGGAACCCCTCACATCACTAGAGTGGGACACCTTAGATCACTGGAGTGGAACCCCTCACATCACTAGAGTGGGACACCTTACATCACTGGAGTGGTACCCCTCACATCACTGAAGTGGTATGTCCCACATCACTGGGATGGTACCACTCACATCATTGAAATGGTACCCCTCACATCTCTGGGGTGGTATTCTTCATATCACTGAAGTGGGACCCCCACATCGCCAAAGTGGTACCTTTCACATCACTAGAGTGGTACCCTCACATCACTGGAGTGGTATCCTCACATCACTGGAGTGGTACCCTCATATCACTGGACTGGAACCGCTCACATCACTGGAAGGGTCCACTCACATCACTGAAGTGGAAACACTCACATCACTGGAGTGGTACCTTTCACATCACTAGAGTGGTACCCTCACATCACTGGAGTGGTATCCCCCATCACTGGAGTGGTACCCTCACATCACTGGAGTGGAACCGCTCACATCACTGGAGTGGTACCCTCACATCACTGGAGTGGTATCCTCACATCACTAGAGTGGAACCATTCACGTCACCGGAGTGGTACCACTCACATCACTGAAATGGTACTTCTCACATCTCTGGGATGGTATCCTTCTTGTCACTAAAGTGGGACCCCCACATCACCAAAGTGGTACCTTTGACATCACTGGGCTGGTACCCCTCAAATCACCAAAGTGGCACCTTTAACATCACTGAAGTGGTACCCCTCACATCACCAAAGTGGCACCTTTAACATCACTGGACTGGTACCCCTCAAATCACCAAAGTGGCACCTTTAACATCACTGAAGTGGTACCTCTCACATCACCAAAGTGGTACCTTTAACATCACTGGAGTGGTACTCCTTACATCACCAAAGTGGTACCTTTAACATCACTAGACTGGTACCCCTCACATCACTGGAGTGGTACCCCTCACATCACTAGAGTGGTACCCCTCATATCACTGGAGTGGTACCCCTCACATCACTAGAGTAGTACCCCTCACATCTCTGGATTGGCACCCCTCACATCACTAGGATGGACCCCTCACATCACTGGAGAGGGATCTAGAGGGGTATGTTTTCATTGGCTTTAGTTAATGAACACTGTTGTAATTTATTCCACTACAGTTGTTTTTTAATTCTCCATTTTTTAAGATGTCATACACCCTGCCTTGACTCTAAGCTTTTTTTTTCTAAGTTCAAATGTTTGGTTATAAACATGCACATATGTGCACATTTCCCCCAGAAAAGTGAATGTTAAAACTAATGTCAGCTACACAATTGGACCTTGAAATTGTTGATCCTTTGAGGATGTGTTTACATTTACATTGTTTGTATCTTGATGAATGAAAATTTACCTGTGCAGTATCCTTTTTTCTGACAGTGTAACATAGGTAACATTACTCATATTTTGACTCCTTAATGACCTCATAATTCAGAGAATCCTGTGACACTCGAGGGAAAAACATACACAGAAAAAAAAATTTAATTACCACAGTGCACTCTCAGAAAAAAAGTACTAAACTGTCACTGGGGCAGTCCCCCTCTTGTCACTGTGGTGGTTTCCTCAAGGGTACCTTTTTCAGTACCTTTTTCAGTACCTTTAGTCAGAGGACATATTGTACCACATCATTAAAATCATATTTTCTAAGTTGTATTTTCTCCACACACCCCGTCTCGTCTCCAGGCTTTTTATTTTATTGCTCTGTTTTAAGGTATTTGGTCATGAAAAGGTACAAATATGTAATTTTCACCTAGACAAACTTATTTAAGGTTCACAACAGGACTTAAAACCACTGTTGTACCTTTGAAGGAACATTTATATTGTTTGTACCTTGATAAACGAAAAATGTACCTGCACAGAATCTTTCTTTCTGACAGTGTGTGGGATAGCAGTGTCTTTTTTCCTTAGAGAACACGAGCTAAGTTTACAAATACATTTTGTACACCAAGGTACACACAATGGAAATGTACTCTGAAAGGTACAATAATAGTCTTAAGATCCAGATGTGTCTGGAAAGGTGTATGTTTGAAGATGTAGATGTTTGAAGTTCCAATTTTGTACCCTAAATATGATTTAAAGGGACACTACATTTACTTTCCCAGAGAAAATCTGCATAGATATAGTATTTCATACCCCATCATTTTAAAAACAGAAACATACAATAAAAGACAAGGTGTATGGAATCAATGCAACATTAAAAAATTAATTGCAATTGAATATGGTCCAATTATGTTTCCTAACTGAAGGTACTGAGGGCCTACCCTTGATGGTACCACGCCAGTTACTTGAGGGGTCAACCTCACTGACAGTTTAGTACCTTATTTCTTAGAGTGTCAAATTGGCCATTTCTAACAGTTAAATGCAATGTTAAGGTTTCCACCTTGAGTGAATAAAAGAGTGTGGTTAACAGATAATGAAGTGGGCTAGTGGTAGGTATCACATCACTATGGTGATGACTCTGGGGCATGATAAGTACTGGTTGACCCCCTCAGCCCGTAACCAGGACCCCCCAAAAATGAAATTTCCGCCTCCACCACTGACATATACAGTACACATACACATAAACTACACATAGATGCACATACAATCAAATGAAATCTTTTAAACACACAGTCATACAGGAGTAAATGTGAAGCATGTGCTTTAATATGAACACAGTTTAAATCACTGTAAATACTCAGAACAGCCTATCACTTGCTCTAATATTTTAGCTTATCTTCTTTTCACATCTTTCTTCATACAGTAAAAGCTGGCAGGGGCGTAATAGAGTGTATGCTTCAGCTTGTATGGGGTCTGGAAATACGATATAATGAATTTTAAATTATTTTTAATGTTTTAAAATTTTTTAAATATTTTTTATTTTTTTAAAGCATTGTCTTTATTTTTATATTTCAAATGATATTTTATTTTTGTTTAATTGCTGTTTTACCATCACAGTCGCAGTGAAATGTGACGTTTTTATTTGTGTACGTAAAGCAGTTTGAATGACCTTTGTGTGGGAGTTATACATAAATAAACTTGACTTGTCTTGTAATAAAACTGAAGACTTCAGAGTGGGTATTACTGGGCATGCGTAGACGTTTGGAGATGTTTGGATGTGTAGATATTTGTAGATGTAGGTCTTTGGAGATGTTTGGATGTGTAGATGTTTGTAGATGTAGATCTTTGGAGATGTTTGGATGTGTAGATGTTTGTAGATGTAGATCTTTGGAGATGTTTGGATGTGTAGATGTTTGTAGATGTAGATCTTTGGAGATGTTTGTAGATGTAGATGTTTGTAGATGTAGATTTTTGGAGATGTTTGGAGGTGTAGATATTTGTAGATGTAGATTTTTGGAGATGTTTGGAGGTGTAGATATTTCAATACTGTTCTCGCTCTCTCTCTCTCTTTCTCTCTCTCTCTCGTGCTCTGTCGCTGGAGCTCATCATGGAGAATCTCACACTCTAAAAAACTACACGGCACTCGGGACCGCGCGCTGTCAGGTGAGAACGCATAATCATCCCTCAGCGCGCGTGGACGCGCACACACACACACCAGTGCGTGTGTTTGGCTCAGATTCTGCTCGCGCATTTCTGCATCCACAATCTAAAGACTGAGAAGACGAAACACTATTTCTTGCAGATATTTATTTACTTATTAGTTGAATACAGAATTAAATAATGAATTAAATTAGGGTGCTCGTGACTGAGCGTGTGTGTGGTGTATGTGTTTGTGTGGTTGCTGATGAGCGCGCGTGTGTTTGTGTGTGGTGTTTAATTTAGGTGTAATTCCATCATCTGTCAGTAGTTGGAGTTCTATCAGCAGCGACACTTCACCGTTTAACCTTTATTAATAATAGAATTTCACTGTTATTGTTTTAATTAATATTAATTATGAAACGATTAAACTCTTCTTGCCTGATAATTTTTAGCTGCGTTTTCTCTCACGTGCTGTAAATGATCCACTGTTATGAATAACGGCTGAAATGATTCAGACCGTGTTTCTCTTTTATTTTAATTTTTCCTGATTGTGTTTTTAAGCGTCAGTGTGAGTGTTTTTGTTCGTTCGTGCGCGTTTTATTAGCGTCACTCTTTTCCTCTCGGCTCCGAGAAACGAGTCCAACAAGGCTGGAAATATAAAAAAATATAAAAATGTATACTTTACATGGAGCTCATCAGTGAAGAGAGGATGAGATCACCGCTGCACTCTGGACTTCTTTACTCCTCCGTTTAGAGCCCGAGACGGTTTTCTGGGGCCGATTTAAATGATTTTGTGCGCTCGCGCTGTCATGTTTTTCTTCGTCATCATCATCATCATCATCATCATCATCATCATTACCGTATTTTCTCTCCGGTGTTTAGTGTTGTGCTAAATCTCCAGCCCAAAACAGCGTACTTTATTTATTCAATTTCAAATTATTAATATTATTTATTTATTCTATTTTTTTTTATTATTTTCCCCTCTGTCTGATTTCAAACTGTCGCGCTATGCATCACTTATGACTTTTCTTTTTTCATATGCTCTCTATTTTTTTGCCAACGCGTAATTAAATCATTAAATAAATTTACAAATTTTAACATCATAAGTAAATTTACACTTTAATGCATATTTTTTTGTGCTTTTTTTTGGAACACACTTTACTCTGTTCTATAAAAACAGAGCCGTGAAAAAAGTTTTATTTTAAAGAATAATTTTTAAATTCATGATTCTACATTTCGTTAAAATTCTGTCGGTTTGTTTTTATGTATTAATTAATTTTGTTTTTATGGAATTATTTGTTTATTTAAATTGACCTACCTGCCCCGGTAGGTCTCGCGAAGGAGGAGGTGGGGGGGTCAGGTCAGGGGCGGGGACAGTAGTGCGTGAACCGGAACCGTGACGCGCCGCGCCCGTGTGGCGCACGTGCTGCGAATGATTACCGAATCAGGAGGAGAAAGCAGAAAGAGTGTGTGAGCGCGTTTTTTTTACACCTTAGCCCCCCTCGCGCGCGCACAACACACTCGATCCTTCATGCCCGAGCCCTCCAGGCCGCTGTAGGAGGTCAGTGTTGGGAGTATTATGGGCTAGATTTGTAGCTGCTGAGGGTTTGATTGTGTTTTGAACCTGAAATCAGTCTTCATTGTTTTTCTTTTTGATTTACACGCGCACGTGTGTGTGTTTGGCTGATTTGCGGCCTTCGAGAATGTGTGTGTGTGTGTATGTATGTTTGTTTGTTTGTTGCTGAGGTTTCAGGGCAACCTCACAAACTCCTCTAAGAAAATTACTATTAAAAAACAAAAATAATCAGTTTCTGAAACTACATTGTTTTTCCATCGAGCAGCTCAAAGCGCTGGACTGTTGACTGTATTTATTTATTTACTTACTCTATTCTTTTTTTCCTCCAATAGCGGCGCAGAGAGGCGGTGCAGAGAGGCGGAATCCCTCCGAGGCTCCTCCCACTCGTGCTGGCAGCGCGTGCATATATAAACGCCCCTGAAACACCTCTCTGTCCAACACGAGCCAGAAAAGCGCTAGAAAAGCCAAGACCCGCAGCGGAGAGAGAGGACAGAGAAGAGCGAAAGTGCACTCCAAACTTTCTCTTTAGTTCTTATTGGGTCCAAACAGAGAAAGAAGGAAAGAGAAGAGGTGCAGGACTGAGAGGGGGGCAACATCTCACGTTCTGCTACTCCCCAGGCGCGCGCGCGCGTGTGCGTGACGGAGTGGTGCGCTGCGCTCCTGGTGCGCAATTTTTCACCAAGAACAAAAAGAGAAAGATTGTAAAATTTTAACTTTACTCCCCTCAGCGATGCAGTTGGAGAGTCTGGTGGCTGCAGGGGCGGGTGGGGGTCCCGTGCCCCTTCCGCTGCCCCTGCCCAAGCCCTTCTACCCCCCTCTCTCTTCCTCGGACAGCGCTGCGTCCGCTTCGGCCAGTCCAGACGAACCGGACACCGGCAAGAAGTACGGCGGGAGCGGCGGAGGAGGAGGCGGCGGGGCCACAGACGGCGAGCAGGGCGCGAGGAGCCCCCCTCCATCCAGCAACACCACCAGCAACAGCGGCGGCGGCAGCTCCAGCGCAGCGGCGGCGGCGCGCGAGCAGGGCCCAGAGCAGGACGCGGGGCAAGACGTGCTACCCATAAGGCGCTACGGCGCGGAAGAGCTGCTGTACTTCGGCGCGCAGGATCCGGTCAGCTGCTCGCTCTTCCCCTACGGCGGCGGTGGCGCGCAGGGGGTCGCCGGGGCCGCCGGTGGCGCGTGCTACGGCGGCTCGAGCGCGCCGTCCCGTTACTCCTCGTCCTCCTCGTCATCGTCGTCCTCCTCCACGTCATCATCCTCGCTCCACTACGGCCCCGTGCCGCTGCCCCCTCACGCGGTCTCCGGCTTCCCATCTTCCGTGTGCGCGAGCCGAGGCCAGTTCCCGCCGCCACACGCTGCCGCTGCCGCCGCGGCGGCCGCCGGTTACCAGTTCGCGCACGCGCAGGGTCCCGCGTGCCTGTACCCTTCCTACCCTGGGGCTCAGCGGGCGCAGGTGTATCTCTGCAACAGGCCGCTGTGGCTCAAGTTCCACAGGCACCAGACCGAGATGATCATCACCAAGCAGGGCAGGTGAGGCGCGCGCTCAGAGGCAGGGCGAACAAATGCACGCACACAAATGCGTCCAAATACACTGTTATTCGTTTGCACGCAAATTTGCATGCGTTAAAAAAGAGCGTGCAAACGAATAAATACTACCGCATTGTAGCACTGATGTAACCGCAAAATTATATGCGGCTAGTGCATGCAAAAGCAATTCCGTTTGAAAAAAAGGTGAATGTTTTCCAACATAATTGCACAGGCCTGCGCGTGCCATGCAAACATAAAAGCCTAAACAGTTTTCTTGCATGAAAATTCAGTCATAACCGCATAAGTTGATATCACGGTGCTTCCTGTCAGTAAAAATAGATTCTGACATAAATGCATAACTGTACCCTCGTTTCCAAATATACAGATAATTAAGCCGTGATTTTTGTTTATGCATGTAACAAATATGTGCGCACACACAACAAGACTGGCCCCAAATACAAAAGCATACAAAACAAACCGTGTTTCTGAGTGCAGAATGACTGGACTGAATGAATGACAATGTTTGTAAACATCATTGCATCTAAACATAAGGCAATTTTCTCTTTCTTGCATTTAGTAAATGACATGTTTGTGTATATATATATATATATATATATATATATATACACAATATATACGCTTTTATAACGAAGCATGCATGCATGCATGCAAAAAAAAAAAAAAAACCTCAATTCAATTTTATGAATGCAAAGAAACCGAAAGTGCTTAAGTATAACAGCAGGTTATCTCCCAGCCGCTTTATTTATCTCCAAGAATAACATAGAAATTATCACAACAAACAACGTGTATATAAATGCATTTATTTTTCTTCTTTTTCTTCTTGTTTTTATTATTATTATTATTAGTAGTATAGTAGTAGTATTTAAAAATTGTTATAATGAGTTCAGGTACAATTCGAAAACATTTGATGGCTTTAGATTGTGAAATTTCTATTTCTTTTGATATTTTTCATTCTGAAATATTGAAATAATTTAAAACTTGTATGTTGAAGGTTGTATTTACTGTGTTTTCTTTTTTGTTGTTGTTGTTGTTGTTTTTCTCTTCTTACGCGTGTACAGGCGCATGTTTCCCTTCCTAAGCTTCAACATCACCGGCCTGAGCCTGACCGCGCACTATAACGTCTTCGTGGAGATCGTCCTCGCGGACCCCAACCATTGGCGCTTCCAAGGGGGCAAATGGGTGACCTGCGGCAAAGCGGACAACAACATGCAGGGTGAGCGGGCCGTACACGCGCGTTCAAGCTGGAACACCATTTGCACTAATTATGCACTTTTTCACTTTTGAAACAAAGAGGCTCGAAACGTGACCGTTTGAACACTTTCCAAACGCCTCATGCAGCAGAAAGAGCCTGCGCGTGAGCCCTAGTGTGAAGGGAAACCTCTCCAATAGCGGCCCGTTTCGGGGTGTGATTTTCAAGCGCTTTAAACTCAGCCGTGTGTGTGAAAACGGAGCAGTTATGAGCGCGCGCTTTCGTGTGTGTTTGAGGTGAAGAGTGTTCAGGGTTGTTGTTTGAAAGGCGTCTCAGAGAGATGAAAAGATGCAGACTGCCTACATGCACTTTTTTTCGGTGTCAACACTAAATAAATACATGCAATTATTACCGCAATGTAAAATTTCAAACATACGCTATTTTTATTATTTTAAAGTTTTTATTAAGATGCTTTAAAAGTGGTGAACGTACTCTACATTCTGAATGATGAATGAAGTGATTGTCCAGCAGCGCGGACACTGGCTGTAGTGAGATCTCACACTGACTTCATTTTTTGTCTTGCTTTGCGGATCATTTTATCTGCTTTCATTTTTACTGTTGACGCATAAAATAAAATGTGCGTGAAATACGAAACTCTAAAAATGAAAGTGATATGAATGGAAGGTGCCAAAGCAGTATGCATTCTCCAAAGCTTTACCCTCCTATTATCTTTGTGCTCAGTTTGATCCCATTTAGTGTTTAACGTCGCTAAATAAATGATTAATTTTCGTTTCTTGGCCACTGAAAAACTTGGATAATAATTTAAATTGTAATCATTTTCTGGAGGTTTACAATTGCTCCCAACTTGACACCAAGGATAAAGATGTAGCAACCTGAAGAGATTGGGCGCCTCTTTAATTGTGTGTTTAAGCAGTGTTACCTATTTTGTGGTTATTATATCCCGTTTGAAATTGGTTTCAAACGGTGTCTAGTGAAGTGTGAATGGAGCGACAGTTGAAGGTGTTTGTCTGACACTGTGTTCATGATTAATTCGTTAAGTGTAATTTAAATTTTGTTTTCTTAGGGGTTCAGCATGTTTGCCGTGCATTAATTAAATTTAATGCTAAATTTGGAAATTAAGAAATTGAGTGTGCGCAATAAGACAAGACATGCAGTTGTTGGAAATACAATACATGACAGAAAATTAAGATGAAATAACAAATTTTTGAGACATACAGAAAAAATACTGACGTTTTAGTACGAAATACATTTTTATTCCATTTAGAAAATTGTAAAGATTGAATACTAAGGAGTTTGTAGCATCACTTTCTCAAATGAGCACAAGCCAACTTTCCCACTTACACACTTGCACAGTTTGCCCTAACTCAATGATTTAAATGAACGATTAAAACGAATGTGTTTTTTTGTTTGACTTTATTATTCAGACTGCTTAATTAAATGAATCATTATTGCTGGCGGTCTTTTCTTGCTGGAGAAGTATTTTGCAAAGCAGAGTGTCTCAACCTGCGTAGGCTGGAAGTGTGAATTTCTCTCATTTATTTATCATTCAGGACAGGCAGAGACGCTGTCACGATTTATAAAAAAGAAAAAGAAAGAAGAGAAAGCTAACTACTCCACCACTGTTGATGCTTTCTGTAACCTATTGGACTTGTCTTCGTTTTATTTGGTTCAATTTAACTGTCTGATCTTGGTTTCATTTTCTTGTGTTCTTCCAGGGAACAAAATGTATGTCCACCCTGAATCTCCAAACACGGGGGCTCACTGGATGAGGCAGGAGATCTCCTTTAGCAAGCTGAAACTGACCAACAACAAAGGAGCAAACAACAACAACACCCAGGTAAACACCTCGAGCGGTGGTGTGAAGGAACCTCGCACAGTGTGAAATGTGTAGGAGAACTTTTACTGCAAAGCTTCAAGAAGAGCATGTTCACATTTACGGTCACAAAGCTAGACCAGGTCTACCAAGTAACCTGGGCGACACAGTTTCTCAGTAAAGCCTTACAAGGAGATCTACAGTAAAACTAAGATCCTGTATGCACTTATATTGATTTATATTCAATACTTTTGTAATCTGTAATCTATCTAGCATCCTGTAGGAATTTTATTAATTTACTACAAGATTTTTTTGAGGATTTTGCAGAAGGTCCTGTAGATCTTTTTCATAAGGGATGCTGAAACCCAAAGCAAGGATTGGACAGGCTTGACTTTAGGCTTAAGTTATGAGAAATATGAATGAGAGACTCTGCTTTGTGAAATGACCCCTAGAGCTTTTGAAGTGACTGAAGCTGCTAGAGGGAGGAACATTCTGGAAGGTTCTCCAACAGCTAAGACTCCCTTAACACCAAACTGCTTCTGAGAAGCTTTAGTAGCCACTAACATACACTGTTAGAAATAAAGGTTCTGAGCAGGTACATTTTTTTTGTTCATCAAGGTACAAACAATGTAAATGTTCCCTCAAATGTACAACAGTGGTTTTAAGGTCTGATTGTGAACCTTAAATATGTTTTTCCAGGTGAAAAGTTTGTATTTGTACCTTTTTCATAACCTAAAATGAATAACAGTAAAATAAAAAGCCTGGAGACGAGACGGGGTGTGAGGAGTCAGTTCAGCTTAGAAAATATCATTTCAGTCGATTTCAGTGGATAAAGGTACTGAAATGGTCCCTTAAGGGTACCATCCCAGTGACAAGATGGGAGCTGCCCCAGTAAGAGTTTACTACCTTTATTTCTGAGAGTGTGGTGTCCAGGTTTAGACTTAATAATGGGCCCTCAGTGTAGTCGAGATCTTCATAATCTGGATTTGTGTTGGTGCCACTGCTGGAGTTTCAGTGAAGTAGACATTTTGAGGCCACTATCTTGCATTAACGTTGACTTTATGAAAGGATAAGAGCAGTTTGGTGGGTGATGGGGGGGGTGTGCAGGGTTGAGGTGATAGTGTACGTTCTGGTTGAAGTCTGCACGTCATCACTCTTAGCTCTGGCCTTCCGTGGTGGTTTGACACCTCAAAGAGTGTGTCTATCTGCCTTTGTGTTGCAGCATCCGATCCGGCCTGCAGCCTTTGCACAGCTACCAGCTTTGTGTGCATGTGTGTATGTCTTCCTGCATATCATTGACAGTAAAGATGCCCCTTATTGACAGTTACCCTTCAGGGTCAGTTCAGGTCTACAGCTGCAGTGGATTCACATTAAACATATCAGAATTACTAACAATGTGTGGTCATTCATGTTCCTCTGCTTGTGTGTAGATGATCGTCCTGCAGTCCCTCCATAAGTACCAGCCCAGGCTGCACATTGTGGAGGTCAGCGAGGATGGCGTGGAGGACATGAGCACTGAAGCTAAAACTCAAACCTTCACCTTCCCAGAAAACCAGTTCATCGCGGTCACCGCTTACCAGAACACAGATGTAAGCGAAAAACACCACTGACCACCTCCACTTCCTTCTGCTTTTTTTTTCCCCTCTCTCGACCCGATAGCCATCTGCTTTTGAAAAAAAGTTCTGTTCTTCTGTTTTGTGTCTAGATCACACAGTTGAAGATTGACCACAACCCCTTCGCCAAAGGCTTCAGAGATAATTATGATTCGTAAGTGTCTCATTGGCTGAAGGCCTCAGTCAACAACAATTACAGCAAAGCATGTTATACTCATGTATTTTATGTTTAGTTTATGGATGAATAATTGATTACTGTCTTTTGTATTGGTTCTGAAATCTTTATAGTTTCAGGTTTCAATTAAACTTTCATTTGATTCAAGTCAGTTTGATTCACTTCAAAACAATTTCTAATTAAAAATACAAATTAAAATATTTAATACAAATATTTTAATGTTAAGTGCTCAAGTATTAATAATCATTTGCCCAGAAATTAAGAAATATGAAGGAAGCACACTCCCTCTTTTTTTCTATTTCTTTTTATTTTCATCTTTTTCTATATCATTTTTCTTTTCCCTCTCTTTTTTCCTCTTTTTGTCTTTGTTTGCCTCTGTCTTTATTCTTATCTCTCTTTTTTCATGTCCTTTTCTGTGTTTTTTCTTTCTTTTTTTCACTTCTCTTGCTTTGCCTATTTTCTTCTCATTTTGTCTTGTTTTTTTTCTCTTTGGTTGTTTTATCTTATTGTCTTCCTCTCCATCACACTTTTCTTTCTTTATTTTGTCAGTTTTTTCTTTCCCTCTTCTTTGTCTGTTTTTATAGTCTTTTTTCCTCTTTCCCTCTTTTTTTTTGTGCTTTTTCTTTCATCTCTTACTTTCTATCCCCTTCTTTGTTTCTTTTGTTTCTCATTTTTTCTATCTTAGTTTTCTTTTTTCTTTCTTTTTAATTCCCCTTTTTCTGTTTTTCTTTGTCCTCTCTCTCTCTCTCTCTCTCTCTCTCTCTCTCTCTCTCTCTCTCTCAGTTTAGTTCTAGATAGCTTTATTGGAATGACTGTATCAAATAACATACTAACAGTAAGATCAGCACACAATAACTCTCTCTCTCTCTCTCTCTCTCTCTCAGGATGTACACGGCTCCTGAGAGTGACCGGCTGACCCCGTCCCCCACCGACTCCCCTCGTTCCCACCAGATCGTTCCAGGCGCTCGCTATGCCATGCAGCCATTCTTCCAGGACCAGTTCGTCAACAACCTGCCGCAGAACCACCGCCTGTACGGGGGCGAGCGGGCCGTCCCTCAGACCAATGGCCTCCTCTCCCCACAGGCCGATGACTCTGCCGCCTCTTCTGCTGCAGGCCGCTGGTTCGTCCAGCAGGGTGGCGCTTCAGCCAAGCTTGACCTGACCTATGACACCGACTACTCTGCCTCCAGCCTGCTGCCCTATGGAATCAAACCCCTGCCTCTCCAAAGCCCCCACGCCCTGGGCTACTACCCAGACTCCTTTGCTTCCATGGCAGCGGCCGGCTGGGGCACCAGCCGGAGCTCCAGCTACCAACGGAAGATGACCACTGGCCTGCCCTGGTCTCCCAGGCCCAGCCCACCGGCCTTCGTGGACGACCCGCTGGCTGCTAAAGATAAGCTACAGGACGAGGGGTCTGCGGGCACCAGCGGAGCATGGGGGCTCGAGACGACCCCAGGGCTGAAGCCTGTGGACTCGAGCGACTACGCCATGGTGTGTAAAAGACGCCGCCTGTCGCCCGGAGGGTCCAGCACGGACGCATCTCCGACTATAAAGTGCGAGGACCTGAGTGCTGAGGAATACAGCAAAGAGCATCCTAAAGGCCTGGGCTACTACGCCTTCTACACCAGCCCTTAAACTAAACGCCATCCTGATGCATTAATATTCTCTCTCTTTCTCTCTTTCTATCTGTCTCTCTCGCCCCTCTCTCTCTGTTATTTTAAAGTGCTTTGCCAAGATTAAATTTACTTTTGTTTATCTTTTTATTTTTAAAATATCTTTTTAACTGCAGGTGCCAAAGCTATGTGCTCCTACTTGGTGTTGATGATTCAGTTCTGTGAAAGATGGGAGAGGTTTTTTCTTTTTTTGTGGGGAGGGGGGGTTCTTTTATCTTTTTAAAAGCATTCAGCTGATTTTAATCTTTTTTTTAAATATATATTATATATATCAAAAAATCAATGTGAATTTTTTTCCTCCCCTTTAATTTAAGATCCCCTGGTTGTACAGTATTTGTGCACTTTAGATTGTGATGTATCTTGTATAAAATTGTCTACATGGCACTGGTATGAGATGTGTAATAAAATGTGCTTTTCATAAACCTTTTTTTACGTCCTCTTCGTTTTGTTTTTTTTAATTGTTTATCTATTTTTGGTAGGAAAGTTTAACAAAAGACGCAATGATGTCAGACATCGCATTTTATTTTGGGAACTTTTTAATGGGAACATTTCACCGCATTTCCACCAGCTTTTAGGTTTCGTTTTTAAATTATTTTTAGTTCATTTTAGTATAGATTTTGCACATTATTGCATTTGTAGTGCTTCTGTTTAAAGATGCGCATCTCTAGTTTATTTAGCTCTTGCACTTTCCTTATTTAGTCATTTTTTTCAGTTACTCGGGTCAATGTAGTTTGTTCTCGGTTGAATAAAATTAATTTATTTATTTCGATTATTCGGCGGATTGTAATCGTAAGATTCACCGCAGAATGTACCAATTTTGATTCATTTTTGGTGTTTCCAATATTTTGGCCGGCTTTTAAGATCGGTTTCGCGGTCTTGTACCTTTTTGTTTCGGAAGCTGACTGCAATAAACTGATTTTAGATTTTTCTGCCTGCGAAAAATCGAATTTACTTCATGAATAATTATAAAGTACGTTTTCTTGCGTATGTATAAGGCTCATAAACATTGACTATCTTCTGGTTTTGATGTGCGCTCTTTGTCTCGCTCTGAACACCTTTCCATGTCGTGGTAATTGGGCCAGAAGTGGTGGACAGACGCAGAAGGCTTTAAGCTGCTGGAGTAGATGCCGTTTCAGATGCATCGCTGGTGCAGGATGCCTTCATTTCTCTAAAACAAGAGCGCGCAGCCTCACCGATCATTAAAAATAGACAATAACTCAGCACAGCAGCGAACTGAGGGGCTTTCACACCCGAACGCTCGTCTGCAGAAACATCTCAGAAACGTCTCCTGAGTTTCCGTGCTGAAACCTGCTGTTTAACCCTCTGCTCACCGGATCAGTTTCACACCCCACACATCTCAATCCATCTCAGATCTCACAGTGTGACGCGGAATCAGGTTTGTCTGATTATTTTAATGGTTAGGAGTTTAACATTTTATTTATACAAGTAAACAACCGCAGGCAACAACTTACAGGCTGTGTATATACATTTAGTCATCTAGACTTTTTGAAATCTAGCCCGAGGGTTGGTGGTGAGGCAAAAGCCAAATCTGGATCGTTTGAACTAAATATGATCTCATGATAATTTCTCAGTGCAATTAGGCCTCATCATAATGCGGGTTTGTGTTGGTGTCACTTATTAGTAGCGTTTCAGGGGACTCAATACCTTAAATCAACCAGCTTAGTGATGTTTCGCGGTGTACACAAAACTTCTTTGTGCTCAAAAGAAGCATAAAAAATAGCACTCGCTTTAATTCAAGATTCTAAAAGCACTAAAATAATCTGAGAAATTAAATAAATGTTACTACTATTGGGGGTTTATTGGACATATTAAACATTAAATTATTGTATTGGAAACAGCATACATTTTTACACCGTGGAAAAGTAAATAAGGCTTTATTTAAATTGCAGTCTTTACATTTTTTTTGACTAACCTTTGGTCTTGGACTAAACCTTAATACCAATGGGGCCAGTTTCCCAAACCCTAATTAAGCATAGACTTGGACTAAATTGTAATAACAATAGGACTAGTTTTCCAGGCATGGTTAAACCTAGTCCCAGACTAAACTGCAGGACCAATAGTCAATCACTATTGGAAATTCTTTTTATCCTAAGCTTAACTTTAATCTCGCTTTGGGAAACCCACCTATGGTGTTTCACCGTTAAAGATCCCATTTAGTCTAGGCTTAGGTTTAATCTGGGTCTGGTAAATTGCTGCATAAGGTTATGCTATATACACTGCAAAAGCAATGAAACATGAATTACACAAAAGAGGAGCCACGAAAACTAAACCCACAACCAGCATGTGAAACCTAGACAACATTAAATAGAGGCTCAGATGGAAGCCGTGACTTCAGACCTGTGGCTATTTCTGTGCATTAAGGTCAAGCTGAAGATCTTCTGAGTTTATCCTGATCCAGACTGAGACCAGTTCACTTCTGTCCTTGTGTTTTCACATTCCTCATGTCTCCGTGTGATGCTTCAAAAAAACATGCTGGTGATGAGCTTCCAATTCAAAAAGCATGATTAAAAACAGTGTGTTTAAAACAGGGCTCAGCCTGAGGCCTGCTCTGAATCTGTGTTGTTCAAACTTTTTTTTATAGTCTTTCCTCATCAGTAAATCCCATTTGAGCTGAATTGATGGTCTGGTATTTTTAAGTCTAATGAATTCTGTTGTCAGACTCTTGACAGAAAGCGAAGACTCTGACTAACTCCAATTAACACCTTCTAATGATGCCGAGCTCCTGATGGCACTGGCCTCCCTGGCTGCCTGTCAGCAAGAGACTGGAGGAGGAAGGAGGGAGGGCAAAAAGGGGTGTGTATCGGGGGAGGAGGGGATAGAGGGTAAAAACAGGGGTGTATCGGGGGAGGTGGGGGATAGAGGGTAAAAACAGGGGTGTATCAGGGGGAGGGGGTTAAAACGAGTGTGTATTAGGGGAAACAGGGCTAAAAGGGCATCACAACATTTCTGCTACAGTTTTCACTGCAGTATCTTCTGTACAGCTCAATAATGATGGCAACAAAATGGCAAACAAAATACGTTTTAGTTTAAAAGGAGAACAAGCTATCTATCTATCTATCTATCTATCTATCTATCTATCTACCTGTCTAAGTTATCTGAGTGCCCCCAGGTAATTTTTTATGTTGTTTGATTTTTGTTGATTTTGCATTGTGTTTATTGTATGTTCTTGCATGCTTTGCTTGTCCTATATATTCTTGTGTTGGCCTACAAAGTTGATTTCAAAAAAATGACAACAGTAAAAGTGATGTATCATTCTTGTTTCGGCATTTAAGGCCAAATCAATCAATTAATATATCAATCAGTCTATCTATCTCTCTATCTATCTATCTATCTATCTATCTATCAGACAAAATTAGGTTACTTTACTGTAAATTAACTTAACTTAATTAAACAATACAGAAATTTGACTTTTACACTAGAATATAAAACACTGCAGGCTATATGCAAAAAATATTAAGCAAAATGAAGTATTAAAATGACAGAATGATAAATAGCAACTATACAGATTAATAATTTTTACAACACTGACACATAGAAATAACAAAAAGGTGTCATTACATCATCTTACTGTTGCTATGTAAGATCTACAGTCTATTCATGTATCTGTCTCTCTAACTGTTAGAATCAGAATCAGAATTCTTTATGGTCCTCTAAACACCTCAAATTGGATGTTTTTGCACTAGTATATGAACCAGGTAGTCTTGATTGTACTCCTTATTAACAATAAAGGTTCCAGAAGGGTTCTTGGCTCAGACATACAGTTCTAGGAAAATCTTTTAATTGGTATAGAACTTTTACATTATGTGGATGTTCATCAAATGTTCTTCTGTGACAATAAACCCTTTCTGGCACCTTTTCTTAAATAACATAGAGGTTTTCTGGAGCTGAGCAGAATGGCCAAATGTGGAACTCAATTGAATGTGATTGGTCCATTGTGAAAAGCTTAACTTAAATACAAGCTGATTTCTCTGGAGATATTTCTGAGAAGATATAAGGTATTCCAGGATTTCTTTGAGGATGGAGAAGGTAAAACAAAAAACAAGAGTTTCCAAAACTGGAGTTTAAAAACTGATTAAAAGCTCCAGAGAAAATGTGACTCCTAACAGCCACCTGGAAGAGCTGGTAGACCCCAAAACTGCCCCCATCAGATAAACAGCACTTAAAGCTTTCATCTCTGAGAGAGAGGAGAAAATCAAGCTGCTTCAGATCTGAAAACATCCACAGGTGTTTCTGTCCATCCTTCCACTGTGAGAAGACTCAGCGCTGTGGGTCTGAAAGGATGTGTAGCTGTCAAGAAGAACCTCACTGAGAAAAGGAGACGGACACATCAAACAAAGAAGCTGAACAATGGACTGACCACCCCAGAGTCCAGACCTCAACATCACTGAATGTGTTTTATTACTTCAGAAAATGATCAACCAGATTCTAAGACTGAACTTTGGAGGTGTGTCTGCAGATTCTTTGAGGAACTGAAAGGGAGTCTCCTGAAAAGAATGGAAGGTGGAATAAAGGGAAAGAGTGACTCACTGACTCACACAGCTGAGATTAGATTTAGTTGTTTAGTCTTTTGTGTAATGTTCTGTTAAATATATATTTTAAATGAATCATTTTTACTGAACATCAGTTTTGAAAATAAAATAACGAAGGGTGGTCTCCGGTATTTGTGCAGTGCTGTATGTGGAAACAGCAGTTTGTTAACTGCATCATGAACCAGCCTAACACACTGAAATGAAAGCACTGTGTGAAACCTCCACTGGTAGCCATCTTGGCCTGTGTAGATGCTTAATGATTTCCTGCTCGTTTAGCGAGCGGATCCTGTGCTGGAGCAGAGAAACACGAGTGAGGGACAGCAGGGAGGAGGACGTTTCTCGGCTTCTACAACAAAGTCAATACGCTCTGAGACGTTAACAGTCATTCATGCAAGACAACCACAGTAATCAATAGACTCTTTTACTGCGCTCTACATGCCAAAAGGCATCCAATGTAAACGAGAGAGAGTGAGAGGGCAAGAGAGAGAGAGAGTACAGAGTGTTTAATTGCAGGCTACAATATACACAGTGCTATTATTTTAGACATATTTTTGTTGTTCGAAATTTGCTTTGAGTCAATCGTTATCACTAATATTTCCCACAAGGCCTTTTTTCATTTCACTGAACACTGCGCAATAAAAACAGAGGTAAAAAATGTAAGCGGAAACATTTGGTACTCTTTTTGCACCTCACACTGCGTTAAATAGCCAATCAATAGGTCAATGACTGTCATACAAATTAAATCCACTGTTTGACTTGACTGTGACCCTGCACTCAGCTGAGAATACTATATCAGTGTTTTTTTTTTTAACTTTGGAGCCATGACAAAGTGTTTTGGACTGGTTTCATTGACAGTTGAGCAGTTATATCTTTTTTTTATCAGTTCCACCGAAGTGAGAAGATTGTAACAGTTATAAGTGTTTCTGTGGACGGCTTGCGTCTGTTTTCAACCATAACTGTGCATGTAAAAGCAGGAGAGAGAGAGAGAGAGAGAGAGAGAGAGAGAGAGAGAGTTATTATTGATATGACACGTCCACGTAACGAGACGTGACAGATCCGGTGTTACTTTGAAAGAGGAAGCACTGTGTAGTGTAGGGTCTTACAGTCTACTTTTCTCTCTCTCTCCCCATCTCTCTCCATCTCTCTTCACCTCTCACTGTGCTCACTCAGCTGTTTACTCCATAGGATTTAATGTCATTTAAACTGCAGCAAACAGCCATGGCAGTGACGTACAATGAAACTCTCAGAATAAATTCTCGATGGGACGCTGGCCATTTAGTGTCAAACTTTAGTGTTCAGAACCTCTTTGGGAGCTAAATGAAGTGGGTGCCATGGCATATACCATGGAGTAGATAATTTCGCACTAAATGTTTTTATGTCCCTTGGTCTAACCCAGTAGAATTTCTGAGTTTTGCACTAAATGTCCTGTGTCGTATGTTGTAACCTGCTAGAATTTCAGAGTTTGGCACTAAATGACTGGTATCCTATGGTGTAACCCACTAGAATTTCATAGTTTTGCACTAAATAACTTGTGTTCTATGGTGTAACCCACTAGAAATTCAGAGTTGGGCACTAAATGCCTTGTGTCCTGTGGTGTAGCCCTCTAGAATTTCAGAGTTTTGCACTAAATGACTTGTATCCTATGGTGTAGCCCTCTAGAATTTCAGAGTTTTGCACTAAATGACTTGTGTTCTATGGTGTAACCCACTAGAATTTCAGAGTTTTGCACAAAATATCTTGTGTCCTATGGCATAACCCACTAGAATTTCAGAGTGTTGCACTAAATGCCTTGTGTCCTTTGGTGTAAACCACTAGAAATTCAGAGTTTGCACTAAATGACTTGTGTTCTATGGTGTAACCCACTAGAATTTCAGAGTTTTGCACTAAATGACTTGTGTCTTATAGTGTAACCCACTAGAATGTCAGAGTTTTGCACTAAATGACTTGTGTCTTATAGTGTAACCCACTAGAATTTCAGAGTTTTGCACTAAATGATGTATATCCTATGGTGTATGCCTCTTTGCAGTAAAGAATTCTAGAGTTTGAGACAAAATGACCTGCATCCTTTGGTCTACTCCTTTGGAGTACATTCTAGAGATTGACACTAAATAACTTTTATCCTATGGTGTTATCCACTAGAGTTTAGAGCTAAATAACACACTGGGGTAAAGAATCCCAGAGTTTGACATTAAATGATGTTTATCCTATGGTGGAAGCTAGTGTGGTGGAGAATTACAGAGTTTGGTATGAAATAACCTGCATGTTGCAACCCACTGAGGTAGAGTTTTGGCACTAAATGACCTAAATCCTTTGCTATACCCTGTTGGGGTACATAATTCCAGAGTCTGGCACTAAATAATTTGTTTCATACAGTGTCACCCATTATGGTAAGGAATTCAGCATTTGGAACCATATGATCTTCGTCCCATGGTGTCCCCCATTGGTACACGTGTTCTATTGTGTTTAAACATGAATTTTCATTGTGATAGTTCTGCACAATTTTTAATATCAAGAAAGCACGGCAATCTTTGCTCACTAGCAGCTCAACACAGTTACAACATTTAACACACAGTTCTAGTCTGATAAGTGAGTTATGGGAACAAATATTTTATTTGATTGAATTAATTAAAAATATCCAAGTCAATTTCCATTGCATTGGCAGAATGGCCACTAGGAGGCCTGCAGAAAAAGGATACAGCAATTTTTCTTGTCTTTTGTGTTGTCTGTGTGCTGCTTTTTTTAAACCCAGCACCATCTGTACCTGTTATATATCACTCCTGAAAACTGTAACAGAGTTTGTGGATCACAGTTAGGTCTCTGTTGACATTTTTGGACTCAAATTTGCATATATTATGTCAAGTAACTATTTGCTTCCTTGGCATAAAATATAACAAAAGATAAAATATTTCTCTTGTTTTGGAGACAGACATCCATGATTATGAGGGCTTGTGAAAGAGAAGAACATATGTTGATTGAGTCAGGTCAGTTGATTGACAGCATGTTCCTTTCTGAAATAATCTCTGTTCCCATATACTAGAATATACACTCGTCCTATTCTCACATCTTAGGTGGGTGATAATGTTTTTATTGTAGCCCTGCCCACCTCCTACTTTATATATATATTTACTGTGTTTATGTCTATTAGTATTTTTTTATTGACAGCTTGCACACTTAATGCTGAAACAAACCAATATATTTGGAATACAGATTGCAATACAGTCATATGCAAAAGTTTGAACGCCCTCAGTCAAATTGCATTTTGTCATCATCTACAGAGAACACACTTTGTTGAGTTTGATATGTTTAACTTGGCAAATAAACATTAATTGTAATGATGCAATTGTTGCAATAAACCATGCAATAAAAAATATACACACAATATATAAAATGTTTTTTAGGATTGTATATCAAAACTTTTAGTTTTGTACAGGATGACAAGACTAAGTTTACATTTATTTATTTAACAGATGTTTTTATAGAGAGCAATTAGTTCCACATAAATGTTACATAATGTAAATATACTCAGGTTATAATTAGTTAATTATTAGTGCAGATAATTTAAGTTTTAATCCTGAGGTTGTGGGAATTAATGAATCTACACAAGTGTAATATGACCGGTGCATGCATTCCTACACAAACATCCACACAGTCCACTCTAGTCCAGTCTGGTGTCCTGTATTGGCCTGTGTGTCTTTGGCTGATCTGGCTTCAGTGCACTCGTCCGTGTGTGTATGTGTGTGTGTGTGTAAGCTGTGGGTCAGTAGGGTGTGAGTAATAGGTCGGGGGCCGCCGGCTGCCCCCCAGTCCCCAGCTCAGCCCTGCACTTAACACACTGAATTGATTTCAGACACCCCTCTTGATCCTCAGAGGGGACGAGGCTGTGCCACCAGTGACCCCACACACACACACACACACACCAAATACGCCTACATACACACACACTGCATGCAGGCCCACACACACTCCTGTGCATGCTCGCCTCGCTGCTCTGGTGGAGTTTGTGTGAAGCAGCGCCCCCCTGTGGCTTTTGGTGACAACCACAAAAAACTTACAGCACTAAAGCTTTCACTTTACCATTGACCAGTACACCCTTAAAAATAATCGTCTGAAGTAATGAATCTAGGACAAACTTTCAATCAGTATAAAACCCTTACATTATATGGAGTTTTTAAACATTTTAAAAGGTTGTCTCATACATCTCATATATAAAAATATTGCTTTAAAGAACCATTCATTGAACATTTCTTTAAGTAACCAAAAGTGATTCTTCTATAATGCTGCACCAAATACCCCTTTTTAACACTTTTATTTTAAAGAGTAGCTTTCAACCTTTTCCAGGTGCAAACCCCCACACACAAAATGTGATTCGGAGAGGATTCTGCACTCAGACTAAAAAAATTAAGATATTATTTTGATTCAAGTTTGATTCAAATTTACCCATTTTTATCCTTACTGTAAATGTAGTCAGTTAGCCAAGTCATGTTTGGTTTCTGAAGTTTTCGTCTGTAGTTTAAGCACTGGAGCTACGAGGCTAATGCAGCTAACAAGTAAAAAGCTGGAAGCTTATACCCCACTGCAAAATTTAAACACCCTTAGTCAAACTATATACTAAACTATAAAAAATTAGGTAGCAAATAACTCAATCATGACATTTTCCTGCAAATTTTAGAGCACAATATCTAAAAAAAACTGTGAATTCTGTCCAAACTCTCACTTTAGGCCTAAAATGAGGATTGTCTAATAGAAATGTCACAACGCTCTTCTCCTATTGGACAGAATTGACCTTTGGGCTTAAGTTATCTGGCTAACGGAGAAATCTTGCTCTGTGAAATACCCCCCAGCGTGTGCATGTGAAATCGTCAGACCGGAAAGCCTCTGTGGTTTAAATCAATGCATTGGCACTTTGCGGAGTGCCTCCCACAGATTTGGGAGCGCCCCAGTAGAACGCATCCCTTCATCCCTCCGTCCATTCCTCCACGGGCCAAACCACTGGAAAAGAGAAAAACACGCTCCTCCGTCCCCACGGGGAGTGAGGGCTTCTCTTTCTCCCTCACCCGGGGCCCCAAAACGACACGCTCGATAGCCATCACCCTGTCAAACACACCGCTACTGACACACACACACACACACACACACACATTTAACCCTGCTATAACAACATATACATTTAATGTTCACCTCAGAATTGCTTACATAAACTAGACACAAAACAAGAAAACAAACCTGTGCCTCATATAATGCTTTGCTTATGGAAAAACATTGAAAGATAGCACAGAATCATCAAAAACTAAATTCATAGGTGTGTCTGAAACTCCAGGTTTAGATAATGCATTTCAGACATGCAGCCTTTTGTGTGATTGGGACATTCTTATCAAACACAGTCCCTGTCCTCCAAGGTGTTCCCCAGGGCTCTGTTCTAGGTCCCTTTTTATATAATTAACAGGGTTCCCCTTCATGGTTCCAGTTTCATTTTAATGCAGAGGATGCACAAATCTAATTTAGCAGTAAATCTTGCTATCTGCTACAACCTAACTCATCAGACATGAAACGATGGGGGACAGTTTCTCAGACCCAGGCTAAGCCTAAGCCAAAGCTAAAAAGGTAACTCACCACTGGCACTGCAATTGGTAACACTACTATTTGTATAGTTACTTTAGATCCTTTGTAGGTTCTTAATTTACTTTCAAGTTACATTCAACTAAATATCTATTGAATTGACCATTGAATGTTCTTTAACTCTAAACCTGCTCTAATCATAATCCTAACCTTAACCTCATCCCAAAACCTAAACCCAATCCTCACCCAGCCCCAACCCTGGTCCAAATCCTAACCCTAATCCCACCACTGTTTAGAATCAACTGAGTTTCAACAGATAGTTTGTTAACAATTTGAACATTTGTCGATAATCTATAGGGGACTATAGTGGACTATCCAAATAAAGTGAGACCCTGGAATTTAATCCAATATTGCAAATGGACAGTTCCTTCACTGTAGCCTTGAATTAAATCACGATGGTGAATTACCATCAGTCATCTTACATGTACCTAAGAGCCATTTCTGAGAAATCAGCCCTGGATGTCTAAAATTGTCTAAAATTAAACTACGACAAGGTATGGAGCTCCATCCTGCTCCTGAAGCTATCAGTTCAGTTCAACTCAAATTTATTTGAATTGCATATTTTTGTCACAAAGCAGATTTACAGAAATCTGTGGTCAAGGGCAAAAGCAGCAAGAAAACTCTTTAAGAGCAAGAGGAAGAAACCTTGAGAGAAACCAAGACTCAAAAGTGGAACCTATCCCCTCTGATTGACCATGTGTCTCTCTCCACTTCATCCTCTGTCAAAAATCATAGTTATTCTTTCTTTTCTACCTCATATATATTCCATAACTGAAACAGCCTTCTAGTATTTTTCTCACGTTTGCCATAATCTCAGCCTTCATTATGTTACAACTTTCATTCATGCCTTCAAACAAATCAAAAACAAAAAAATCAGCCCATATTATTCCTATTCTTCAACAGCTACACTGGCTTTCTATTTCATCCCACATACAGTTTAAAGGCTCCACTTACAAACCACTCCATGGCCTGGCTCCTACCAGCAGAGCTGCTCTGATTAAGCATAATTCTTTCAACCATATACTAACTACCATTTTCATAGGTCCTTGGATATTGGTCCGTTCACCATCCCCCATATTCAATTATCCAGATTATTTAGTGTATAATTTATTTCAGAACTCTGGAATCCAATATTTTTCCCAATATATTCATGCCTCTCCTCTTTCAAAGTCCAACTGAAAACACCTCTCCACACAGTACACTCTTAAAAAAGAAAGTTCTTCAAGGGTTACTTAGTGAAAGGAATGCTTCTATTTAAAACCATGAGTTCTATAAAGAACCATTTCCTGTTTAAATGGTTCTTTGCATGGTGAAATCATTTCTCAGATTATCACCAAAAAAGGTGCTGTTACAAGCTTAATGTCATAACAATAGCAGAACACATTTTGGTGGTGGTTCTAAATGGAAACATTGAATTTACTAAAGAACCCTGAAGAACCATTTTTCTAATAGTGTACTATATGGCACATAAGTGATCATTCCTTTTTAGTTTTTACAACTCTGTTATGCAGTTACTGGTGCTGTATGTGTTTCATTTTTATTTCTAGGCTTGAATGTTTACATTTTTTTGTCTGTGTTTTGTTTATGTTTATCCAGTTAACATAACAAAGTTTTCTTGTGTTGCTGAGTATGAGAAAGGCACAAGGCCAGACAAATTTATTTATATCCTATATAGCACCTTTCACACACTTTCAAAAACTACAAAGGTAACTCAAATTAAATTTGAAAAGATATAGGAGAATATAAATTAAAAACATAATTATAAACACCAGATTTAAAAGAGAAGAGAATAAGCATTAAATTAAAAATCAAATTAAAGATGAAATGAGGATAATAGAGTGACGTTAGAGAACAAAAGTGCAGTAGAGCTAACAGTGTTTGAACTGAGCTGAAAGCTGCTCAAACAGGAAAGTTTTAAGCCCTGATTTAAGTGTCCAGTGTCGGGGCTCTTCTAATGCTCTCTGTCCACTGGGTCCATTTAAGAGCAGCATAGTAACTAAATGCTGCTTCTCCATGTTTAGTCTTCACCTTTGGCAGGGATGACTGACCGGTTCCTAATGATCTGAGAGTTCTGCTCGGCTCATATCGCTGCAGCAGATCAGATAAATATGCTGCTCCTGCACCATTATGATATTTATAGAGCAGTAACAGCTCCTTAAAGTATATTCTGGAACAGACTGGTAGCCAGTGTAAGGATTTGAGAATGAGACTCTGTGAGACTCTGGCAGCTGCATTCTGAACCTGCTGAAGCTGTTTGATTGTCTTTTTTGGGGGTACAGTTAAAATACCATTACAGTAATCAATCCCATTGGAAATAAAGGTATGGATGAGTTTCCATACATTAATACATATTTTTATTATTAAGCTGCTCTCATGCTTCATTAATTATAAATGGATTGAAGTGGTGAGATAATAATATAATTATTAAGCTTTTTTTCCCATTTTCTCAACTGTCTGAAGTTTTCTTTCTGGCAGGAAAATCTGCTATAAAAGCTCGCCCGCTGGCTGCATGAATATCAGTAACACACAACGCTTTTTAAAATGCCCTGTTAGCTCGTTGGTTTGCCGAGCTGCGGTCAGTTTGCACTGTGTCCATAGCCAATACAAAAGCACGGACTCTTGGCTCAGTCTTAGAGCTTTGAGCGTGTGAAATCTGTAAGAATCTCATTCTCTCGTACATTGTCTTCACACTGTCTGAGGATGAGATTTTCACTACATATGGAATCTCCAAAATTTTAATTAAGCACAACTTTTTATATTCATATGATTTTATTATTCATTTATATTAACTTAAAAATGAACAAGTATTTATATGCTTTTATACATGCAGGGATTCCACTAATATTTAGGATTGCACTCTATTATTCAATTTTTTAGTTGCTAATTGTTTTACCAAAAATTTATAATTTTTATTCCTGATTAAAACAGTTAGTTGTTGGTTTGGACATTAGGACTTATTGTTGTTATTCGAAACTGAAAACAAAACTGAATGTATGTGAATGGAATTTTAGTTGTCTCAACTATACTGCTAGTACTATAATAATCACAACAATTAATATCTAGTAGTTTATTCATGATTGTTAATTATGATATAATATGTATATGCATTAAGAAAGGGCACCATATGAATTATTAACCATTTACTAAGTATCATACAAATAATGAATCATTATTTTGAATTGTAGAAACCTAATCATTAATTATAGTTTGTTAATAGTGATTCAGTTATATGATACTCATAACTCTTAAATTATATAACTTAAAATATTTAGTATTTAATTGCTTAAAAACAGTTCATACTCATTATGAACAAATACATAGTAATGGTCTGCATCCTGTTTTAAATGGTAGAGTAAATATTTACCCTCTGGCTACTTTGTGGCACATAAACCTTTTCTGAATGCTTAGCTAATCTTTAAACAGTGTTTAATGTGTATATATTTTATACATGAACAATTACTCTGACACCTTTCACAAAGTTGCAACCTTTTTTGATGTATTCATGAGAATGTATGGTTTTATGAATTATTACACTTTAAAATAACACATTTATGAAAAGTATTTACAGTGTTTAAATTCTTGAATGTCACTAAGGTTCATTCAAATTGTAGCACTGGTTAATGCACAAGTATGTATATATAAGTAAATGTATTATGATAATGATTAAGTTGCTATTTAGAGGAGTCTGTTATTATAAAGTGGTATGGAAACAATAATGTAATGAAATCATAAATGATGAAAGGAAGAAATACACTGTTATATTCTGTATACACAGGAAAGATATTCTGTCTCTATCACAACAGTAATATATAGCAGAATTCAATGGAGATGTGGATGGTCTTAAAGAGATCCATGTCAAATCCTAATGACAGTAAATGAACCTTAAATTTAATTTTAATTAAATTTAGTGCAACATCATTTCAACTTTACTCAGACATTACCTCAATCAAATCTAGATCTAATCTAGAAGCTCAAATACTAGGTAAAGAAACTGAAGAGGAAACCACAACAACAGCCAAAGATCTTGAAATCGACACTCATGCTGCATCTGTATTCAGTGTTTCACTTTTTAATGGGGAGCTGTGAAAGCTGTGAAATCAGATGGTTTGTTGGTATAATTTCCAAGATCTCAGAAATGCAATTTCTCTCTTCTTTATTGATTTGAGCTCCACAGATAAGAACATAAATTCTATACGTAAATCAGATGTCTTTGACAAGACTTTCTCACAACAGTCAAATAATAAACACTTATTTCAAATCATAATACATTGAAAGTATATTACAGTATTTTGTCAGTTTTATTTTGTGCACTATTAAAAATACCATTTTTCTTTTCAGAGATGAGCACATTTCATGACAAATGGTCCTGCAGAAATTTTAATAAAATTAACACACTTTTATTTTCCATTATAAAGTTATTCTTACAGAGAAGTGAAGTTGTCTTGTCAAATGTCAAGAGTATAATGGCAAACATCCATTTAAAAATGTGATACATTGAAAGTATACAATGTATTTTATTAAGAGGTCTAATTGATGAACATGTTCTTTTGTGGTACAGTAATCTAGTCAAAATATATTAAAGTTTCACGTTATCACAGTATAACATCTTTTAAAAACACAAGTTGTAAAAAATAAAAGTAGAAAGCATTGGTCATCTATGCATTACATTGGCATTATCCAACACTTTTTCTCAGGTATTTGTAGGCCACTGTGTAGTTTACTGAAGCGGTTACCAAATGTGGGCTAATTTTAAGGGGTCATGAGATTTTAAGGGGTCATGAGGGTTAATTTTAAGGGGTCATAAGATTGCTGAACAAAAAGTACATATTCCTGTATTTTTGCTAGTATATTTTTGTCAACAGCTCACTCAAGTGATATCCCATAAGCTAAGAAACTGTCACACACATAAGCAACTAACTTCACTGCTGATACAGGCTTCACCATTATATGATTATTAATACACGTTATGCTAACGAATGTTCAAGACATTCATATTGCCTCATTGAGAGTTGTAAATGAGCTGTCAGAGGTTTTTCTTTTATTTACAATCAGTATTACTGTGTTCTACTGTGTGTTTAGTAGACATCATGTGTAACACTGAATTCCACGTGTGGAGTATGCTGCTGTATTATACTGTAAAAATGGTTCAATTAGTTCAACGTAAAGAAGTACATCATGTGGTAACAAACAATTGAAGTTTTTTGTATAATAATGGTTGCAATTTCAACATCATTCACCCAAATTTGGTGTAAATGCCCCCAATGTAAAGCTGAAAGTCTGCAGTGGAGCTCATAGTCATTGTTTAATTTTGACACCAATGTTCTGGGATGGACAGCCAATATATCAATAAAATTGTCAATATTTGCATTGTTATGGTCTTGACTGTAATATAAGATCACCCAACATGAATTAGTTGCATGCATAATTTCTTTTCTAAAGTTTGGTTATGTCTTAATACCAGCCTCACTCCTGTCAGGTAAGGATTACATCAGTCTATTGACAGTTCCTGTCCATTCTAGTCCACTCTTCTACTGAGAGCACATTTCAGCCAGAGTTTGTGAGTGCCTATTTCAGCATTTCACGTGATGTTCCAGATTGAGAATCGGGATTAAGATCTGGTCAGTTAAATTATGTGTTTTCCATCATGTCTGTTCAACTAGTCACATACAGACACCCTACAGTCACCATCCTGGAAGGTGGGACTGTCACTGTTGTGTCCTGCTTGGACACAAAGCACCATGTTAGTGGAAAAGTGTAAATAAATTAACTGAACTACAGAAGGGCAGGCATAGGAGCAAGACTCCATGACCCAGTTCGGCCTTTTTTTCTGGCCTGGGGTGGCCATTTTAGGGTGCCCATAATGTGTTGGGGGTGGCCAGTAGCCTAGTGGTAGGAGAGGTTAGTCAACAATCAAAAGTTCAAAAGATCAAAGACCAGGACTGACTGGGATTATCTGGTTGTGCCCTTGGGCAAAGACAGGGGGAGCCAGCAACTGGAATGTTGTGAGTTTAAATCCTGGAACTGACTGGAATTGTCTGGATGTGCCATTGAACAAGGAGAGGAGCCCTTGATCAAGGAGCAGTAACTTCCAGTAACTGGAAGGTTGTGGGTTCAGATCCCAGGAATGACTGGAATTGTCTGATTGTGCCCTTGAGCAAGGAGAGGGGAGTCAGTAACTAGAGGGTTGAGGGTCCAGATCCTGGGAATGACTGGAATTGTCTGATTGTGCCCTTGAGCAAGGAGAGGGGAGTCAGTAACTGGAGGGTTGTAGGTTAATAATCCCAGGAGTGACTGGAATTGTCTGATTGTGCCACCCTTACTGCCCAAGGTGGTGCTGCTCTGCTGGTGACACTGTGCTGTTCCCAGACTGGACATAATTAGGCAGCTATGCAAAATTGACAAAATTGACATCAATAAAGTACATGACCATGTCATATACAGTCACGACAAATTGTATTCTGTGATATTAGTGTTGTAATCAAGACCACTAGAGGCAAGTCTAAGTCAAGGCATTGTAGCAGTCAAGACTGAAACCAGACTAAGATTTAAGAGACACATATCTTGAGAAAATTTCTTTTCTCCTTATCCCAAGACCACTACAAGACCAAGTCAAAATGATGTTGAGGCCGGAGCAAGACTAAGATAGTTCATTTGTGATCTTTAGACTAGTCTTTGCCTCACGTACTACAATACTATGTAATATAAGAGTGTCATGTTGCCATAATGTTTGATGTTATGTTACATCCTATTTTTTCATTAGGCATACTCTAGTCAGCCAAGATTACATTAAACATTGTAATATCCGTCTTAAGAAGTTTCGGTAATGATAATGCCACATTTCAGATTTACAGCATGGTTATGTCTATGTTATGTAGCAGGGTTCATGTAGAGTGTTTCCGTACTGTGCATACCTCCGCTGCACCTGAAGCATTTGAGTCATCTGTACCCTCACACTCCTCCTGTCTATCCCCTCCTCCCTCTCTCCCTCCCACTTTCTCTCTCCCCTTCTCTCCACAGTGCGTTCCTCTGCTCAGCATGTGTGTGTTCCGTGTATGTGCGTGCGATAATAGGCTTGAACATAATTGGAGTCGGGGCACTTTAATTAAGAGGTGCTATCAGCTCCCTGTTCTGATCTGTGCTATTTCCTTACACTGGTGTGACTTTGCCTTTTGGGGGAAAGCACTATTTAAAGGCAGGGACCCTCAACGCCGAGAACTCTGAGAGAGAGAGTGAGAGCGAGCGAGAGACAGAGAGAGAGAGATTTACACTGCTCATCAAAAGTTTAGAGATGATTTCCCTTCTTTTGAAAATTTCTGTCTATCTTTACTTGAGTTGAGCTAAAGATTTAGTGATCATTAAGCAGCTGTATGCTAATTCTTTGTGTATATTTTATTTCAACTCTCAGCTTAATGTTTGTCAAAGTGTCCTCCTCGGCATGAAGAGCAGGTTTTGTCTAAATAAGGATTTGACTGTTTTCTTTTTAAAACTTTTGTTAAAAAACACATATTTAAACTCTTTTGGCTCAAAGGTAGTTTAAACACCTGAAAGATTTGAGTGATATTGTTTTTCTCTAACATAAACCTGATCAGGATTTAAAGAACCATCCCATGGAATATTTTTTATTTATTTTATTATTATTTATTTATTTATTTACTTGTACAGCTCTTTTTACAACGGGTGTTGTTGCAAAGCAGCTTTACAGAAAAATCCAGGTCCAAGCCCTCATGAGCTTCGCCAATGGCAACAGTGGCAAGGAAAAAGCAAGAGGAAGAAACCTTGAGAGGAACCAAGACTCAAAAGGGGAACCCATCCTCCTCTGGTCGACACTGGATAGCAAACAATAACAGAAGAGCAAAATGAGCTGAAAATAAAGTTTTGAGTTTAAAATATTAAACTACAGAAAAAGGAAACTGCAGTTCTTCTATGATTTTACTCCAAACAACACTTTTGGCACCTTTATTTCTGAGAGTATACTTGTTAGCTACATTAGCCTCATTGCTCCAGTGCTAAAACTAAAGAAACGGATACCAAGCATGTTTTGGTAAGGTGGGTAGGGGTGTAAATTGGATTTTTCAATGAACCATTCCTTTAGAATTTCAAAAACTTAGATAGATAACTTTATTAATCCCAGAGGGAAAGTCATCTATTACAGCAGCACAAAGTACTGTAAAGAGCAAAAAAGAGCAGAAGTAACTGTGCGCTATCATACAATGCATAAATAGAAGAAACAAAGATACATAATAAAATATACTAAAACAACCATAAAATATAATGAGAAGTACAGAAATAAGTAAAATCGCATAAATATTATGCAGGTGACAATGCAGTGGTGCACGGCACATCTAGTGGATGAACCGAGTGACTATAGACTGTAAACAATATATATATACATAAGTGGCAGTGCAATAAGCAAGATGTATAGATGGATAAACAAAGTGGCAATGCAATATGTAATATTTGTAAAATGTAATGTAATTTGTAATTTGTAATATGTAATATTTATGGATATATAAACAAAGTCATAGTGCAATATGCAATATTTATGGATGTATAAACAAAGTGTCAGTGCAATATGTGTCACGCATTTGCCAGTATCACGGGATGATATGGACTTCATTACCCAGAACTCTCAGGAGGATCACATGACTGGGCTACTTCCCTCTGACTCAGAGAATGTGACGGACTCCAATACCCACAATCCTCAGGGGGATCACATGACTTCTGACAATATCTCGCGCTCCTATCGACGCTCTCATTCTCCTGAGTACTAACTATTTGCACCTGTGTTTTAGATCATATGATCAGGACAGGATAGTTTGTAAGCCTGGGCTTTAAGCCCTGGAAGTTCAGTGCGAGGTATTGCTTCTTTACAAACTTACTGAGCGTTCTTTCTGATCATTTGTCTGCTGTGTGTTTGACCTTTTGTTTTGCTTTCTTGACTCTGCCTTTTTGCCTTACCCCTTTTTGGATACTGTTGCCTGTGATTTTGGTGTTCTGTGTTTTTGACCTTCTGGACTGTTTTTCGACTTGCCCTTTTGTCTTGCCCCTTGGTGTCATTCACACGGTGATATCATCATCATTGTGTTTTGTATTTGCTGTTTGGCTTTGACCCATGCTTGTTTTTTTGACTCTGCCTTTGCCTAACCTTTCACCCTTTTACACCGCAAGCGTCTGGATTCTGTTGCATTGTCACAATATGCAATATTTATGGATATATAAACAAAGTGGCAGTGCAATATGCAATATTTATGGATATATAAACAAAGTGGTAGTGCAATATGCAACATTTATGGATGTATAAACAAAGTGGCAGTGCAATATGCAAGATGCATGGATGTATAAACCTAGTGGCTGTGCATAGTAAAGAGTAGATAGATATTATGTCCACTTGGTGCTCAGGGGACATTATATATCTCTACTCTTTACTATGTACTGCCATTTTGTTTATACATCTATACATATTTTCCTAGAATTGTCCAACTAAACCAATAACTGTTTAATAATCTTTTTTATTTTAGCAGATTATTTGATACTTTTTTTAAATTTAATAATCAGGTCATGAGAAAATGCTAAACTGTAGACGTTCTCCTGCAGTGGAATTGAGACCTACCCATCTAAACACAAGAACATTTGCTCTCTGAATGTGAAAGTTCCTAAATACTTCTTGGCTTTGACATACAGTTCCTAATTGGTACAGAACCTTTACATTATGTGGAAACATGTTTAATTAACATAGAGCAAACGTGTTTAAGTGTGTGCAGTAAGAGGCTGTTAATGAGTTGAGCTCCTGCAGATTCTCCTGCAGAGCTTCATTGCAGCTCTAATCAGATCCACCTGATTCCCTCATTCAGAAGCTCCTGTAGGTCAGCTCAAACAGGTGTGTGACATTAAGAGTACAGAAAAAGTTCAAAATTGCTGAGTGTAAGATGCTCTTTATCAACAAAGAGCGTGAAGAAGGATTTTCTTCAGAATAGAGTCAGAGTACAGCACTGTAACACCAATGGAATATTCTGGAAATCACTTTTAATAAAAACTTGATGTTAATAAACACACTGCGGTGTGTTGGCTGTCAACAATTTGACTTAGTTGTAAAATAAATTTTAAAAATCACTGCTTGTTTCCATACATTTGACCTGTAGTGTACATAATTACATATCATATTTACTAACTGGTTTCTCATGCATGTAAACATTTCCCAGAGTTCTCTCCAGTAGTTTTCCTCAGTGTTGGTGGAAAGGAGTTAAATTTGAAAGTATACAGTGGTCAGGACCCCCACAGAGCAGGTATTATTTGGGTGGTGGGTCATTCTCAGCACTGCAGTGACACTGACATGATAGTGACATGGAGGTGGCATAGTAGTTACATGGTAGTGATGTGGTAATTACATGGTACTGGTGTGGTAATGATGTGGTACTGGCTTGGTACACCATAGTGATGTGGTGGTCACATTGCAGTGACACTGTAGTAACATAGTAGTACTGTTGTAGTGATGTGGTAATGATATGGTAGGTACAAGTATTGACGTAGTAATTTCATGGTAACGACACTGTGGTGTCATGGTAATGACATAGTAGTTGTGTGTTAATGACATGGTAGTTACAGTAAAGTGTACTTACATGGTAGCAACATAGTAATTATGTTAGTGATGCTATAGTGTCATGTAATGACTTGGTAGTTGTGGGGTAATGACATGGTAGTGATGTGACAGTTACAGTAAAGTGATGTGGTACTTACATGGTCGTGACATAGTAATTACATGGTAGTGACGCTGTAGTGTCATGTAATGACAGTAGTTGTGTGGTAATGACATGGTAGTGATGTGATAGTTACACAAAAGTGATGTGGTACTTACATGGTAGTAACAGTAATTACATGTTAGTGATTCTATAGTGTCACGTAATGACTTGGTAGTTGTGGGGTAATGACATGGTAGTGATATGATAGTTACATTAAAGTGATGTGGTAGTTACATGGTAGCAACATAGTAATTGCACGGTAGTGATGCTGTAGTGTCATGTAATGACTTCGTAGTTTTGTGGTAATGATATAGTAGTGATGTGATAGTTACATTAAAGTGGTGTAGTAGTTAAATGGTAGTGATGTGGTACTGACATGGTTGCCTGGTAATGACACGGCAGTGATGTGGTAGTGACATCATAGTGACATGGTAGTGATCCAGTGGCATTGTAATGATCCTTACTTTTGGAGATTAACATTTGTAAATGTAATAATCAGGTAAATGAGTAAATAAGGAGTGTTTGTGCAAAGAAAATTGTAAAACTGTAAATGTTCTCCTGCAGCAAAACTGAGAACTAACTGCCTGAACACAATATCATCACACTCTGAAAAGGTTATTAAATGGTTCTTGGCATTGAAACATTAATTGGTATAGTTAATTGCCTTTACCAATTAATTAAAGTTTAATGTTTTTAATAAATTGCTTATTTAACATAGACCAAATATGTTTTAGTGTGTGCAGTAAATGACTGTTAACTGTTGGAGGATGAATCTTTGAGCATCTACATGAAGCCTTCATCAAAGCATCCTATTGAGTTTCCTCACAACCTTTACAGTTTAGACTATATACAAATACACCACAGACGCAGCACACTCTCCATACAGCACAGTCAACAGATTTGTAACTAACAAGTAAACAAGAGCACACAAAACACCTCAGACAAATGGGTTATGGTTGATTATGATGTTTTTGGGAGTGTATTTCAAACACTAAGTCTGTACACTAATCAGGCACCAGCTACTCCAAATTTACTACCATTTTTAGATTGAAAGACTAAAAAAAAACACCACAAACAGTTCTTCAAGTGAAGCCATAGCAAAACTCATTTGCTTCCAATCCTTTTGTTCAAATGTTACACTATGCTGCCATCTTGTGGACATTATGTAGGCTACAATAAATGCTTGAAGAGTAACATTATGATCTGTTCTCAAGTGAATTTAAGTGGACCTCCAAAAATGTTTAAAGATATTTATCTCAAATTACTAAGGATATACAGTGTATTTTCCTCATCCATAAGCTTAGTTTTACGTAAAAATATACATGCATAGAAAATAAAGTCACACATTTGAATAAAGTCTATAATTTAAGTAATGTTGTGATGAACCCATCTGAAGGCCTAACAGTTAACACCAGGTCCATTAGTGGATCACCTACAGCACACAGAGCCATTCACTAATCAGTTCTCACATGATTAAACTTAGAGCCTGACCTGCATTAATCTACTGATAGTGCTTGTAAATATAGCTGTGCTGATACGCTGATAATTTAAACTGCATTTTGTTCAGTAATCTACACTCATGTTGAGACTTGTCTTTAATAATTAGTGTTATATTGACAATTAATTATTATAGTTAGATTGACAGTTTCATTGTTGTCATGTTTAAAATGTATCCCAGTCTAAATCCTTTGGATCCTTTGCAAAAAATAAATAAATAAATAAATCCTGAATATTACTCAATGAATCCTCTTATTGCCATTAACATTAACATAGTATATATATGTGCTTTTGTCTAGCACATGGGTTTTCAGCCTGTGGGCCACAGCCCCCTAGTGAGCCTTGGTGGTACTGCTAAAGGCCGCATTTTCAATAAAAACAAGAAACTACGCAGATGTTTTTGTGGTCGTTTATGTGGGATCTAGTGTGACTAAGTAGGCTCTTCACGTGACACTGACCAACAACTTAGTTAGCAAAGACATATCAGGTGACTTAGCCAACTACTTCATTAAATTTGCTCATTATTAAATCATTTTGATCAAACACTGGTAATAAAAAAGCAAATACTAAAATCAGTGACAGTCTAGCATTTTCTAAAAAGGGTAGCTGGCTAACAATAGCTACAGCTTGGCTGGATAATTTGGCATGGAATTAACTACTATCATGATTAATGAACATAAGGCTAGTGATCAGTTTGGTCCAAGAGTGTCCTGCAGAGGCGATGGTCTTCCCCTCTGCTTTATGCAGGTCTTTTGCTTGGGCATGCAGTCCAGCACATTTGTTTGAAGTCTAGCAGACTGCAACATTTCTTCCCTGCAGTATGAAGGCCTTTCTTCCCAAGCAGAAAGGTTCACCATGTGGAGAACTATATGACAAGACCACTTCTTTGATCTTAATTTGGTACAACAAGGGCTAGAATCATACATACATACATACATACATACATCATCTAAACCGCTTATCCTTCTGGGTCGCGGTGGGGTGCTGGAGCCTATCCCAGCTGTCATTGGGCAGAAGGCAGGATACACCCTGGACAGGTCACCAGTCCATCGCAGGGCGGGCTAGAATCAATCTACAGTAAATAATCCACACCACTCAGGCTCTTGTTGCCACTTTGTCGGAATAGGACAATTTTGGGCAGAGATACGGAAAGGCATTTTAAATTGCAACAGTGAGATTTTACGCAGTGTATACATGACAAAATGTCTTGAGGAAATCAAGGCTACAGGCTATATGATATTGACAATGCAATTGCTACTTTCGCAGAGTGTGACAACAGCAACTGCTCAACACAACTCAGTACAGCAAATGTTGTTGCAGACTCTATGCTGTATTATTAAATATTAAATAGTAAATATTAGAAACTCAGAAATAATGCTAATTTGGGTTAATGCCGCTATGAGATTTTTTAATTATGTTAGCACTAAGCTAAAGGCAATGCACATGAACATTCTTTGACCATTCTAGATTAACACAGACACTGGAAGCTTGTAAAAGACATTTCATGTTTTATGTGAAGCTTTTAACTGACATATTAGCATACATTTAACAGCTGTCAACTGAAACCTATTAGTTAGGCTAATGCTTGTATTCACAGTCAGTGACATATCTAGAACTTTGGGATGAGTGAGATCCAGAACTGATAAACATCAACATCAGTACTTGACTAAGCTGTTAATCTTTAGTCAGTGTTGTTAGAAAGACGATTTCCATAGAGGCTCCACTTTGCATTTTCAGCCCATGCTTCAGTGCTCTGCTAGTGTTTATAGTCCTGTGAGTTTAACACTTCATGACTGAGAGCTGCTGCCCCACAAACTTCACCCACGACTTTGGTCTCCATCTTCATCTGGACACTGACCAGATTAAATATGTAAATCAGTTACATTCAGGTGCTCCAGCTCGTTTCAGTGGCAGTGGATCTGGATCCTTCTTCACTCTGACCATTAGTTATGTCCAGACTGAAGATGCAGGAGATTATTACTGTCAGAGTGGACATAAAATCAATAATAGCTGTGTGTTCCCACAGTGTTTAGTAGGTGTACAAAAAGCCCCCTCAGTCAGCTGCACACAGACTGCACTGCTGCAGCTGGACTCTACTGCAGGTGCTGAGGGGGAGGATGGACACACACAATAACACACAACTCATCACAGTAAAGTGGTGGAAAACTATATAGCTGTGAGATACACCAAACTGTAAATCCATTTGCTATAAGAGGAGCAAGCCCTTATACCAAAATTTATTTATTATAAAAAAGGAATGATTAAAAAGCATTTCACATTTTGAGACCTAATCTATGAATAAATTCAAATTGGACAAGATCACCAAATTAACCTAATTAATTAATCTAAGGCAAATTTAAAGAAATCACAGAAATTTTCAAAAATTCAAATTTTTCAAGAAATGTTTAGTTGCAGTCAAAACACCTTTTTCCAAAATCTTCTCTAAATAGGCTCTTATTGCATATGTGATGTGGTGTCCAGCAGGAGCCACCAGGGGGAGTTGAAGCTAAGGGGTGAGTGCAGAAACAGTACGTTCGAGTCAGCGTGTACTACTTTTGCAGACTGCTGGTAAGGTAATCCCTTTTAACCTAGCCAGCACGGACAACTACTGATCAGTAGCCTGCATCACTGAAAGAGCTAGCTGCTACATGCAAATTTGGAGCTACAGAGGAAGAGATGATTTAGGACCAGCTCATGAAATTAGACTCACACTAGAGAGCAGTTGCTTTTAGAAGTGCCACTTGACCTCAAGAAAGCCATGACAATATCTTGCCAAAACCAAAACCATTGTAGAGGTTAAAGTGATGATGGGCTCAACTGATAGAGCATATCATGCTAAACAACAGAATAGTAAGCCGCAACAGGGAAACAGCAATGACAGGTCAACATCTACAGGCTCTCCACTGGTGTCCCACAAAGCTCAATTTTAGATCCTCTTTTTTTTCACTTAATGCTTGCTCTCTTTGCTCTCTTGGTGATGTAATATCCTTTCTCGGCTTCTCCTACCACTGCTATGCTGATGATACCTAAGCTACTAGTCATCCATTTTCCGGCAGCGCCAGGCGACGGCTGCAGCTGGCTAGCGCTCCTGCTACGTGCAACTTTTTGTTTATATTTCTGTTTTATTTGTTTGTCTACTGAACTGTCTGTACAAGATGTGCAGACCTAGCATCGTCTACGACAGAGAAACGCTGCTAGAGATCGGTAAGCGCTGTAAGAATGCTACTTTCAGCCTACTTTTTGTTATTCCCACGCTGGCCATTGTTCGATCCGGCACACCGTGGTTGAACGCGTCCACACGGCCGACCGGAAGATGCAGGCGACGGGCATGCGGACGCCAGCAGAAGAGGGGGAGAAGAGCCGGGGTCCGAGTCAGGCTAGCAAAGCTAGCTAGGATACCACTCCCCACACTGCTGCTCGCAAATGTCCGATCGCTGGAGAACAAACTGGACGAACTGAAACTCCGGCTCACTACAGATCGCCAAACCAGGAACTGCTGTGTTCTCATTTTCACGGAATCCTGGCTTCATGGCGGCATACTGGACTCAGCCATCACGCTACAGGGGCTAACAGTTCACCGCGCAGACCGCACAGCAGCCTCACTCAAAACAAAGGGCGGCGGACTGTGTGTGTTTGTAAACAACCGGTGGTGCACCAACTCAGCCGTAGTCGAGCGGTTCTGCTCTCCAGATCTAGAATTCGCTCTTCTGCGTTGCAGACCTCATTATCTCCCACGTGAGTTCAGCGTTATCCTCATCTGGGCTGTTTACATACCACCGCAAGCTGATGCTAAGCTAGCGCTAGCCAGGCTAGCTAATGCTATCAGCGAGCAGCAGTCCCGGCATCCCGAGGCAGCGCTTATCATCGCGGGTGATTTCAATCAGACTGATCTGAGAACAGTCTGCCCCAGGCTCCATCAGCACGTCTACTGCTCAACACGAGGTGAAAACACTTTGGACCATGTTTACTCAAATGTTCAGAGTGGATACCAATCCATTCCTCTGCCTCCGTTTGGAAAAAGTGATCACATTTCACTTTTCCTGAAACCAACCTATCAGCAGCTTCTGAAACGGGTTAAATCCAGCGTGAGAACTGTCCGTATATGGCCAGAAGGCGCGGAGTCAGCTCTGCAGGACTGCTTTGAGTGTACTGACTGGGATGTGTTTAAAGCAGCAGCCACCAGGGACTCTCTTGTTGATGTTAATGAATATGCATCATCTGTCACTGGGTTCATCAAGAAGTGTGTGGATGATGTGACTGAAACAAAGCAAATTCGCACACTTCCAAACCCAAAGCCATGGATGAACAGTGACGTCCGAGGTCTGCTGAAAGCTCGAGATGCAGCTTTTAAATCTGGCAACAGTGAAGAACTCAAAGTTGCCAGACACAACCTGAAGGCTGGCATCAGAGCTGCTAAACGCACCTACAGCACACAAATTGCAGCCTACTTCAACGTCAACTCGGACCCCAGGCGAATGTGGCAAGGAATCCAAGCTGTTACTGACTACAAGAGTCAAACTAACAGCTCTCCATGCACAGACGCATCCCTTCCCGCTGAACTCAACACCTTTTTTGCCCGCTTTGAGGACACTGCTCTGGAGCATCCAACCACCATTGCCCTGCCCTCCACCACCACAGATGAGCCACTAACCCTGGCTACTGAAGAGGTGTGGAGAGCACTGTCGCGGGTTCCTACCCGGAAGGCAGCTGGTCCAGACGGTATCCCAGGCAGAGTAATAAAAGCGTGTGCCAACCAACTCGCGACAACCTTCACAGACATTTATAATGTCTCACTGGCGCAGTCCATCGTCCCTGCCTGCTTTAAAACAACAACCATTGTCCCCATTCCAAAGAAAACCAGCATCTCCTGCCTGAATGACTACCGTCCCATCGCTCTCACACCCATAGTGATGAAGTGTTTTGAGAGGCTGATCCTCCATCACATAAAGAACAGCCTCCCGAGCACCCTGGACCCACACCAGTTTGCATACCGGGCAAACAGATCTACGGACGATGCTGTCGCCTTGGCAATGCACACCGCACTCAACCATCTGGAGGGAACAAACACATACGTCAGAATGCTGTTTGTTGACTTCAGCTCCGCTTTCAACACCATCATCCCATCCAGACTGGTCTCCAAGCTCAACATCCTTGGAATAACTAACTCCCTCTGCAACTGGATCATGGACTTCCTCACTGGCAGACCACAGTCTGTCAGAATGGGTGACCACACCTCCCCCACCCTCACACTCAGCACCGGATGCCCACAAGGCTGCGTACTCTCACCCCTGCTCTTCACCCTGTACACCCAAGACTGCTCTGCCAAGCACAGCACCAACACCATCATCAAGTTTGCTGACGACACTACAGTCATCGGCAACATCACCAACGATGATGAGGGAGCATACAGGGAAGAAGTGAAGCTCCTCGCTGAATGGTGCACTGCCAACAACCTCTCCCTCAACGTCAGCAAAACCAAGAAGCTGATTGTTGACTTCAGGCGGGGGAGCAGAGTGCATGCACCGCTGAGCATCGAGGGGACGACGGTGGAGAGAGTGAGCAGCTTCAAGTTCCTCGGGGTCCACATTTCTGAGGATCTCACCTGGTCACTGAACACATCCCACATCATCAGGAAAGCACAGCAACGGCTCCACTTCCTCCGACGGCTGAAGAGAGTCAACCTGCCACAACAGCTTCTCTGCAACATCTACAGATCCACTGTGGAGAGCATTCTGAGCAGCTGCATCACAGTCTGGTACGGCAGTGCCACTGCTGCTGAACACAAGGCCCTGCAGAGAGTGGTGAAAACTGCCCAGCGCATCACCGCAGCTGCCCTCCCACCCATGCAGGACCTTTACAGCAAGAAATGTCTGAGGAAGGCCCTCTGCATCTCCTCCGACCCCACACACCCCAGCCACCCGCTGTTCCAGCCTCTGCCAGCCTCTGCCATCCGGAAGGAGGTACAGGAACATCAGAGCCAGAACCACCAGACTCAGAAACAGCTTTTTCCCCCGTGCTGTTAAACTGGTGTCACCAGCTACACTACCCTCAACCTGAACTCATACAGACTGACCTCTGTTCACACTACTTCACACCAACCTCAACCTGATTAACAGACTGACCTCTGTCCTCCCCCTACTATCCCTCAGATCGCCATCAGCTCAGAGACTGTATGCACCATGCACTTTAACCCATAGTTTGTTGCTCCCTGCCCTCTACATACCCTATTGCACCTACTGTTATATTAACAGTGTTAAAGTACCAGCACACCTACTGCAGTGTATATACTTGTATTTATTTTCTGTATTTATTGTTCTATGTCCCTGCACTATGTCCTGTCTTGCACTATGTCCTGTCCTGCACTATGTTGTCTGTAATTGCACTGGAGATCTAGCCTAAAAGTGTTTCATTGTACTGTACAACCCTGTTTCAGTATAATGACAATAAAGTTGAATTGAATTGAATTGAATTGAATTGAATCCCTGGAACCACAGGTCTTCACTATGACCTTGCTCTCTCATACAAGAACTCCTTGGTAATTCTGTCTGAAGATGCACAAAATATGACCAAGTATCTCTCAGTGCAAACCTGACTCAGTTATGCAGGTTTCTCCTCTACAATATCTGGAGGATTCGACTCTCAAGTGCTTATTCTGTTGTCTGTTGTCATCTTAAGGCTTGACTACCAGCTCACCAGGACATGTTGCAAAGACAAATGTAGCCACAATATCACAGCATTCTGTACACTATTATTTGTCTTGTGAAGGTCAAGAAACTCATTATCAATAGCCTTGCCCTCTCACTGTCCAACCTAGAGTTGCCTACAATAGTCACCATGGATGCATCTGACTATAATAAATGGCCTCTAGTATCAGCTGAGAAATGTAAGAAGTTTGCATAAAAATAAAATCCATAATGTCTGACAAGCCATTAGTACATCTGTATCCACCAAAGAGTCAGTGTTTTCTTCATCACCACATAAAGAAATTTCCCAGTTTAGTGGTATCAAAAATAAAGTTTTAATCAATACAGTAAGTCATGTCAAATAATCCACCTGTAATTTTAACACTTTACTAACCAACTTTTTAAAGTATGTTTCACTCAACATCAGTAGACATACTTCAGATAGTAAATAGTTCACTTATCTCAGGTGTTTTTCCAAACAATTAAATACCGCTGTTGTGAAGACTTTCTTAAAGAAATAAATAAATCTTGAAACAACTTCTCAATTGTAATTACAGACCTTCTACCTTTCATTAAAAAAAATCTAATCAAAATTATATTCAATCAACTTTTTTTGCTTCCTGTCCTTAAACAGCTGTCCAGGCAAATTTCAGTCAGGATTGCAACCTAATCATCATACTGAGACAGCTCTAATTAAGGTTATTAATGACATTCTTTCAAATACAGACCCTGGAAAAAATATATGTTCTACCACTGCTCAATCTCAGTGCTGCATTTAATAGCATTGAAAATTCTCATAGATAGACTTGAGACCTGGGTTGTGCTCTCAGGATCTGTCCTAAAATGGTTCACTTTATACCTGCAAGTAAGGAACTACCTTGTCAAAATAGAAAATAATGTTTCTGAGATCTTGCCAGTGACCTGTGGTGACCCAGGGTTCAGTTCTTGGGCCGCTCTTATTTAATTTATGCAATTTATCCTCTTGGCCAAATCCTTAACCCATACTTGACCCATCTCCCCAAACAACTATTGTCCTTTTGACTCACTTTGTATGTGCCTTGAGAACATCACCAACTAGATGAGACAAAACCTGAACAAAGATTATTTTATTTGGGAGTAGCATTGAGAGGCATAGACAAGCGGCCTATCTGGACTTGAGAGCCTTAAAATCTAATCTCTGACTCTGATGGGCTCAGTTTTAGCAGTCATGTCAAAGCCATTACTAAATCAGTATTTTTTTTACCTTAAGATATTTTATTACCTTAAGAACATCAAGAACATGTGAGATTTTCTGATTAAACCATACCTGGAGAAACTCATTCACATCTTTATTTTTAGCAGGATTGATTACAGTAATGGTCTCCTAACTGGACTCCCAAAAAAGACAAACTGACAAGCTTCAGCTGATTCAGAATGCAGCTGCCAGAGAAAAGTATCATATTCCCACTACTGGCTTGCACCGAGGGATTCTGGAGGTGTGGCTAAGCATATGGCCACATGCAAAGGCTCATGGTATGCATGCACCCTCCAACAAAGGGAGTGATTATGTGTTTAATGTTGTTGCTTGTTAGTGTATGTTATATGTAACAAGTTTTTGTGTTATTTAGTGTCATGGCTGTGGATTTTATATGTGGGGGAATCACCGTTGAAGTAAAGAGTATTGCTATTGGTGACCTCCCCCATGGTTACAGTGGTCTGCTGGTGTGTTCAATAAAGAGCACTTCTTGCAGCAGATCATGACCAAGTCAGGTCAAAATTTATTTATATGGTCCTTTTTTGCAACAGGTTTTTTACAACAAAGCAGCTTTACAGAAAAATCTGGGTCCGAGCCCCCATGAGCATCACCAGTGGCAACAGTGACAAGGAAAAACCCCCTAAGAGCAAGAGGAAGAAACCTTGAGAGGAACCAAGACTCAAAAGGGGAACCCATCCTCCTCTGGTCGACACTGGATAGGAAACAGCATTAGTATAAAATATTAAAATACGGAAACGGGGAAAAACAGGTGAAGCAATGGTGAAGCAATTAGATAGTTTGAGGCTGTGCAGCAGAAGCAGCAGCATCTTAAGGGTCCGTTAATGCAAGTGAGGTTTGCACAGAGTTGTACAGCGAGAAGCTCAGTGGTGGTCAAACCGGTCCAGAAGGCTGGCGAGCAGTAGACACCCGATCAGGCAGAAGTAGCAGCAGCATCAGACGCACAGGATGGGCAGCTGTTCAACTCGGCAAAGAAAAGGAAACACACACAGAGTCAGTTCTTTAAAGAGTGACTGATCACAGATTACAGTGTTAACAGAGCAGCAGAGACTCCATCAGATCTAGTTATTATAGCCTCACTAAGAGTTAGAGACAGAAGGTAACAGAGACATGAGGCTTCCTGAGATGTCGGCGTCCCTCCGCTCCACCGTCAGCAAACCTGAGTGAGTGCGTGAGAGCAGTGGGACGACAGCACCAACACTCCCAGTTTACAATAATGCTCTGTGACCATGAACCCCCAGATCTTCACCTTTTATTTAACAGGGAAACTAATTACCAAAGGCTCCACTAAACAAGTGGGTTTTTAGCCTAGACTTAAAGACTGAGGCTGTGTCTGAGTTCCGAACACTGACTGGAAGATTTCAAAGTTGGGGGGCTTGTATGAGAAGGCTCTACCCCCGATCTACCCCCCAACCTGTGTTTCTTTTTCTGCCAGTGCTTCAGAGTTATATTTTATTGCCAGTCAGTTGGATTAAGGAATGTTTTGGTTCTTCATTTGATTGTGGGAATATAAATGCCCCAACTGCATCCAATTTCCCCACTCATTTTAACACCAGTTCATCACCTGAGAGTACATTTCTGCAGAGGACTTACTGGAAATCTAGATCTAGAACATTATTTAGTTAAGCATTCCACATATTGTGCTATCCACTCCAGTACTTTTTCAGTCAACCACACTGAAATGTGTCTGGTGCCCCATGGAACCAAACATTATCTCAGTGAATCGGTACACTTAAAAAAGTATTACTTTACTTTGCCTCCTCAACTTTCTGGACAGGTTTGGGTCAAATTTGAACAGCACGTTATAGCATGTTTAATGGTTAAGGGTCCATTCAAAATCGTAATATTTTAGGCTGTGAATATTAATGGGCTGTAGTTGTTACTAACCAATGTCCCTATCATTCTCTTTGTATTGAGCCGTCTCCTATCACACCAGTAACATGGTTTTGAAGACTCTGTAGCAGTTTTGTTAGGTTGGTATATTCTTTTTGAGAAGGATCTGATTCTGAACCGTTTTGATGTCTCTGCCTCTTTGTGAGGACTGCTGGGTTAAGCAGTCTTCTTCTTCTTCTTCTTTTTCCTCTTCTCCTGGGTTTTTTTGGCGGTTGGCAAACCTGTTATGGGGTGCACTACTGCCACTTACTGGACTGGAGCATTGATTTAACCATAAGGATTTAACATTTATCTTCTAAAGGAGATTAACAGGTCATTAAACCGGGACTGTGACATAAAGGGAGAATGTTTTAATATCCAAATATTTACAGTCACGTAAATTTAGCTGCAACATTGGTGAGCTTTGTTTTAATATATACTGCACTTTTTTGGCTTGATGTTTAAATTTTTTTTTCTAAAAAAATTCCATTACTGGATGCACAACAAGATTCATATTTTTATATTCTTCACACACCTAACTCAACGGATGAAGGCCTTGATAATTACTTGATCAGTTGAACAAGTTCTGAAAATGAGATACTGCCACTTAGCAGCACTAAAGTGAGAAGTGATACCAGCCCCACCACAGCCCACCCAGCTGAACACAAACAAGCAGTTTTAAGCAGTACACAGTCAGACAGAGAGAGAGAGAGCAGTGGGGTGGAACCAGATTTGCATGAACAGGCCTGAGTCGTCCTCTTAGACACCTAAATGCATTATTTAAAACCATTTATTTTGACAGCAACTGTGTTTTAATGAGTAATCAATAGAATAGATGCAAATAAACACAAATACAGTAAAACTAACCAGAATTTCTTACTTTGAAAAGTTTGCCTCTATATTTCTCCTGAACACCTGCAGACATCACATGGTTTTATTAAATTCCATCAGCAGCACCTGATTTAGCATAATTATGTACTGATTAGAGAAAGTAGGTATTGTATTATAACTAAAATTAATACAGGCTTTGTCATGGAGAGGGCAGGAAATGGTTAAACAGTTGTAATAAAATCACCGCTTAATGTGTTAATATTATCTGTATTTATTCTAATATTAGTGTTCTGATCAAATGAACACTCACTGACCAGATTAACCGCTTTTTAAATATAATTTTATCAGGTGTCTAAAACTTGTGCACAGTATTGCAGATGCCAACATTAAAAATGATAAACAGTTCTAAACTCTCTTCTGTAATATCCAAATAAAAACTAGATTTACTATGGTTTTAATTATTTTTGAAATAAGGAGGCTTGTGGGGGCAGTCCTGTGGGAGCAACAGTGAGATAAGGGAGGTCCTGCTCAGGGGGCAGCAGTGAAATGGGGGTTGGTCCTGTTTGGGGGAGCAGCAGTGAGACAGGTGGTGGTCCTGCTCAGGGGAGCAGCAGTGGACTGAAGAAGATGAAGAGAGAATGAAAAGCTGAGAAATTTAGAACTTCATTCAAATCATAACAAAGTTATACATGAAGAAATCATTGCAAACTGCAAAAATCTGAATTAAGTACAAATGACAACAGAAGAGTTTTCTTTTTACTCCATGTGCCATAATTTATAAAATAAACAATGAAACAAAGAATTGGATTTGATCCAAATGCTTTATTTGTTACAGGAGACAAAAGCTTTAAAAGATGACTAAATGATTTGATTATCAACAAAGTAACAATCTAACATTTATGGTATATTTTGAGAGAAAATAACAAAGTAAGCAATTAAAGACTATTGATATTTAGAACAAAGCACTTATGATGATGCTGAAGTGATGAGATGAAGATCAGAGCATTAAGCAGAGCCATGTTTGAGCTCACTGAAGATCAAGAGGAGCTCTAGCAGCTCCAACACATGCATGGACGCTCACTACCCAGTGCATTGCTCTCTGCTCAGTGTTTTGGTGACAGGAGGCTGGGAGTCCTTAGTGGCCTCACAGGTCACTGTCTTTTTTAGCCACTGCTCCTCCTGGAGGGTCAGGGTGCTGCTCCAGCTGTAGAGGCCGTCGTCCTTCTGCAGAAGCCCGGGGCTCTGGCTAACCCCCGAGCTCCAGCTGCTCCCGTCCCACCTTCCAGCTCAGCCTCCAGTCTGAGGGGAAGCCCTTATTGGCCAAACACACGAGTATGGCCCTCCCCTGCTGCAGCTTCATGCTGGAGGGGGGCAGGACTGTAAGGGTGGGTGGGGCCAAACCTAGGACACAGAGAGTTTCATTTCCAAACTCTAATTACAACCTTAAACTCAACCGTTTCACACACAAACTCATATTTACAGTCACATTCATAGCTGCACTTCATTTACATTTTTATTAGAAAATATTACTGAATTTCACTCAGTACAACTCTGACATTCTGCACAAGTTTAAATTGGAATGATTTTGTTTCCTCCAAAACAATAAATAATCAATAAATAAATGGAGCTGCAGTCTCCATGTACTATGGCTTCAAAGCTTTAGAACAGAAAACGCTGCTCAGAATAACCTCCACATTGTGGCTTCCAGATGGAGACAGAATTGCTCTAATGGAGCCCAACACTGACACTACAATCCAGCTCTACATTTGATCTTTTTAAAGAAATGTCGTTACTGAACACTTCACAGGAAACCTTTAGGAAATATTAGTATTTTAAAGAAAAGACATCCAGTTCAGAAACAGGAGCTCGTGGTAAAGCCTAAAGCTCCACGCTCGCCACACTTCAGCCAAGTTCTAATGAAATACATTCAAATTTGGATCAGAACTGATTTAGAAGAACATCAAGTACGTCTGGACTGTTGATCCATAATCATTTTAATAAAAGATTCCTTTTGAATAAGGAGTAAAAGTGTACTTACGTCCAACTGACAGTTTGGTTCCTCCACCAAAAGTGTACCACAGTGATACAAACTCGTTTACTGGCTGTACAAAAACCTCCTGCTCTAAACACGCCGCTCTTTTCATGCAATATTTCTGACATATAACACAATATTAATGGATTTTACAGCTAATGATAATAACAGTCAATGTCTCAACCTGTTGAGCCTATTCTAGTTCTCAAAAAGAATTGTTTTTAAGCATTAAACTAAACTAAGGACACACATTGTTCTTTTTTTACTTACAAAAGCTTATGTTACAAATTACATGTATGTACTTATTGGTTACATTTATAGATAAAATAAGACTAACTAATATCCAATCAAAAGATGTTAAATCACAATAAAGTAAAAAAAATCCCGCACTGTTTTGTTTATGAAGTGCTTTAACCAGAATGGTAAAAAAATAATATTTTGATAAGTAAAAATTGAATTTGCTGTAATTGATGATAACTGGTAAAACATTCAAGAATTATTTAAATGATTCTTACTGTCCTCATTGTTTTTCCTCCACCAAAACATCTTCCATCCCTGATATAAACAGATTTTTGTAGTAGTTGCAGAAAACCTCAAATGAAAGCAGAGATAGGTAGAATTTAAACATCAGATTCCACACTGAGCCAAAATGTTTGATTAAACAATATTAAATAAATATGATCATCTTTACTCAGTGTTGATAGAAAGATGATTTCCATAGAGGCACCACTTTGCATTATCAGCCCATGCTTCAGTGCTCTGCTAGTGTTTATAGTCCTGTGAGTTTAACACTTCATGACTGAGAGCTGCTGCCCCACAAACTTCACCCACAGCAACCATGACTTTGGTCTCCATCTTCATCTGGACACTGACCCTCTGGACTCAAGGTGATAGACTCTGTAGGGAATTCTTCTTTGTAAGAAGGGCTTGTATTAAGACCTATTACTTACAATCAATGCGTACATACATACAAGTGTCAGTGTAGGAAGAATATAAACATACAATACATCTCTGAAGTATTCAAGTATTTTTGTTTTTTTTTCCCAGGATCCAGTGGTCAGGTGACTGTGACTCAGACTCCTACAGTAACAACTACTTCAGGAAAAACAGTTACTATTGATTGTAGAACTAACCGTGCAGTGTATGGCTGGAATGGAAAGGACTATCTTGCTTGGTATGTGCAGAAACCTGGAGAAGCTCCTAAACTCCTGATATTCGATGCTGACAGGAGGCCATCAGGTATTCCTGATCGTTTCAGTGGCAGTGGGTCTGGATCTGTCTTCACTCTGACCATCAGTAATGTCCAGACTGAAGATGCAGGAGATTACCATTGCCATAGTGTACATGAGGTCTGGGGTATGGGTCCATACACACAGTGTTTAGTAGGTGTACAAAAAGCTCCCTCAGTCGGCTGCACAGAGACTGCACTGCTGCAGCTGGACTCTACTGCAGGTGCTGAGGGGAAGATACACTCAATAACACACTTCAGTAACACTCAGTACAAACAACACATGCATCTAAGATTCAGTTTGACTATTTTGGTATCTGTGGACAGCAATATTAAGTGCAGGGAATTTCCACGTTCCTGTTCCCTTAATGAATTTTTTCACATTCCTAGTCCTGTAGCAAATCCTGTGCAACTCTGGTATCACAGGTGCTTAATTAGCAAAGCTAATCAGTATATCAGGTTAATTTACCTAATTGTGTAATATTTGACCAATACAACCAATTTGGTAAATACTGCAATTGAGCAGATCCCATAGTTTTTATAGAGTTTGGTCCAGCATTTGTTTTGGCGGTTGATGACACTGAACAAAAACATTTTTTTTATAGCATGAAACCTGACCATAGATGGACATTTTAGTGAACTGACCAACACTCCCCATTTTATTCAGACATCTCTATCCTTTACAGTGTCCCTTGTGCTACTTTTATCTTGATGTCAGTGAGGGCATCCACTTTGGAGATGAGGGGTGATATTATTTTGATGTGCGGGCATTCGTCTCACAGCTTTTCAAAGTACTGTGGCGACTCCCCACTACCTTTTGACTTCAGGAAACCCACATAACAACCTCTGCTTTATCTAAACTGCATGAAGCTCTGACCAGCACAAACAAGTAAAACTAAGTCAATCAGAATCTCTGTTTCAGCAGGGAGGAGCTGTCAGACCTGCCTTCGTTGGTTTGGACTGTCAAACATTTTCTTTAGTTTGGTTGGACATGCGACTCCATGAAACAACTGAACCGCACCAATTCCAAGGGTCGCACTAATTCACAAGGGACACACTTTTTTCCAGAGCACATTTTTGCTGTACTGTCTGTACAATTGCTGCTTTAACACTTCACTCTTTACAAACGCTCATATCATTCCTGCACTGTGAGCTGCTGTAAATAACGAGAGACAAGCAACAAAATAATAATATACATTTGATTATGGATCGTGGAGCATATTTTTGGCCAAGCATCAGTGACCTGATCGGTTAAATTTAAATTGGTATACACATAGATGATAAGTGTCTCTATTTTCTGGTTTTCTGCATCAAAACAAACACTGACACTGTTCATGATCGGGTTCAGAGGTGAGTTGAGGATCTAAATCAAAACTCAAGAAAAAGTATTGATACTTACTTCTTACTACATCCAGCAATTATGAGCACAGGAACTGAAGATTGTGCGACTCTGTTCTTCTCTTTTTGGGATTTTTTAGGGTTAAAATACAGAAGCTCCAAAGTTAGAAATGTAACCAATCACAAAGCAGTACAAATATTGCTACCATCAAAACATCTTGAAATTAAACACAAAAAATGGAATTAGTAACTAAATATGAACAGCTAAAATGTAACAGAGTAAAAAGATTTCTTTACTCACTAATATACTTTAGCAGAAGTAAAAGTAATGTGATGTGAATTCAACATTGATCAGCTGCTTAACTTTTCACTGTCCTCAAGAGCATCTCTCTCACTGGGCAGCATTTTAAAATGAATTGTATCCTTAATAAGCAACACTCTTAGCACACTCTTCAAGAGAATAATGCATCATAACTTTTCCTGCAATGTGCATGTGACATCTTACCTATCGCAGTCACTCATTATCTTAATCTTACCTCAAGAAGTAAAGGTAGATTAGCTCAGTGAATAAAGATGGCTCCCATATTGTAGCAGCTGTTTTTCTTGCATTGACACTGCTGTGGGAATTTACTGTGTATGAAGAACAGGCTTTATTTACTACAGATAATTGTGACTACTAGTTTGCGAATAAAAGAATTGCACACGATCAGCTAAGATGGCTAATATGCATTTTGTAAAGTAATTCATGCATATGTGCACTTAGTGTGAAAATTCGCTCTCATTTGCCTGCATTGATATGACTATGATAAGCGTAGCAATACAAGACCAGACAGAGCAGTCAAAAATAAGCATTTGCTGTGTTTGTTTAAAAAAACACATCTAGTTACAGAACTTTTAGATTGTCCAGCAAGTTACATTATTTTCATCCATTCAGAATGTGAGTCTGTAGCATTGGTTTCCACCATGTTTTTCTCCCCACTTGAGCTGGAAAAATGAGCTGCTTCTAGCCATTCAGTGCAGTTTTCTCCCTGTAACAGCCCCTCTTCCTTAGATCCCTCAGCCAGCACCTGTCAGCTTTTGTAATGCTCATCTCTTTGTCCCTGAGGATAAAAAAAAATCTAAAGCAAACAACATTTCAGGGAATTTAATCCACAAATTATTTACAGAAAAAGGATTTCTAAACAATAGTATTGTAAAATTGTATTGATGTGTCAGCAAAGTTTACACAGCTAGCCCACTAGCTAAGCTAACTAATGTAGCAAGTAACAAAGACAGCCAAAGAGGCAAATCAAATTTAACCACAGGAACAATTTGAAGCAATCTACAAATGCAAATGTTTTAAATATGTTGACCAAATATGGTGTAACATCCTGTTTTGCCTGCTCTTTTTGTCTAGTTTCCTCTCTTGTTTATCTTCCCTCATGTCTCTGGCCATGTGCTTTTGTTTTTCTTTTGTTTTCCTGTTCCTCCCTTGCTCCACTGCTTTTGCCATGCCCCTTACCTGTGTCTAAGGCACTGCTAATACCCTATAATAGTGAAGGTAGAGACCTTACATTCATTGCCCAGAACAATAGAGTATTATGTCCTATAGAAATGTCAAAGTAGTGACTTGTTGTAATGCTGGACTGCCTCCAATATCTTTCTTCTATCTCTTATGGTATGCTGCAAATAGCCCTTCTTCCTCTTCCAAAACAGCACTGTCCTCTAGCTCATGAACATAACTCCAAGCTCGACTTGTCTCTGCAGCATCTTCCAGGATAAATTGCAATGCTTTAAACTTTAACTTAGCAGTAATTACCCTTCACTCTTTGTGTAACCTGTTCTTTGTGCTCAGGACTGGCCAGCACATGGTGCTCCACCCACATCAGAGAAAACGCTGGACCCAAGCAGCTGCTTTGAGGTAGAATGGATGTGAAAATGGTGCAGTGCTTCCAATTTGCTCTTGGGCTATTTTGACATTGATGAAGATTCCAAGAAATATTTTCTTGAGGGAGGCCTGGAGACTTCTGACAGCCGATAAGGAAACAAACTTGTGGCTTCAGCTTCTCTGAGTGGCGATTCAGAGACAAGATAGATGGAACAACAGAACTGATTGTGACATCCTTCTCCCTCGGGTCAATTATGATGCTTTTCCAAATGGTTTTAAAATCTCCAGCAACTCCTTTAACTGATTCCAGTCCTGCACTGTGAACATCAAGCGCTTGTGTCGAGCCTTTTCTAGAACCCAGTTTCAGATGATCACACTGAAGAAATGACTAGTCTTAGTGTTGAATTCCATCTTGTGTTAACAGCAGGAGAGATGCCTCTTTGTCCAATTTCAGTTTCAAATGCAACTTTGAAGTATGTGCTTATGTGCAACAGTGAGCTGATTTTTAATAGCTTTGAGAGTGAAGGAGTAATCACTTTTGCATTTTTCAAGCCATCCCCTACCACTATCTAAAGAGTGTGGGCCTCAAGTTGTTCACAGATTCTTATGGCTGTGTGTGATTCTCTAAAGCAGTTACAGGCTAAGAAATGGGACTTCAGTTGTAAGGTCTCTCCTTTTTGCTCCATAACACGCCCAGTAACACCCAGGAACCCTCTCATCTTCCAGTCTGACCAAATGTCCACTGTTACTAAAATGTGATTTGTTTTGTTCAACTGTTTCAGTGTTAATCGTTTCTCAGCGGTGAAGACTTTTACTTTTTAAAAGTCACATAGTATTGAATTTGGGATTGCTTTCTGCTATGGATGATTTATGTTGTAGAGCTGCAATTCACAGATCTCCAAGAACTGTGAAATTCTAAGTTGTTCACTAGTGCAGGTTTTGTTCATTTGGTATTCTTCATAGCTGAAAATGACAAAGCATATAACGTATGAATAAATAAAAGCAAATGTCTTAGATGGCTATATGCACCATATTCAATTAATATTCAAAATTAGGCTGGAAGTTACATTACTTACTGAATGATTTAAAGATTTACTGTGAAACTGCAATGTACAAAGTACAAAACTTACTGGAATCTATTAAACATGGTATGGGGTAATTATGAAAGTACTGGAATATCACATGGTTTGTTTTATGGTAATGTGGTTGTTTTAGTATGTTATCAGCCAGATGAATTTCTATAAACTGAACAGACTAACAGAGTAGGCTATATCTATGTATCTATATATAACTATATAGGTATAGACTTACCGTTCTTTGAGTAGCCTCAAATGTCAAACAAAGTTTGATGTTGTTGCATCTCCATCAGTAATCTTCACCCCACGTTTTGCATATTGCAGTTGTTTTTTATCCACTACAGTGTAGTCTTAATAGTTGAAAAGGATAATTTTTGGCAGCATGTTTCAAGCCAGCACAAACTTCAACAGTGGTGCCCACCCAAGTTTCCCACAACTAACTGACAAATTTTTCTTGCTGCTAGGTTACAGATAAACAGAGCTGATCAGCTCAGCTTGCTAGCTACAGTGATACAGCAACATCCAAGCAATACAAAGGGCTCAATTATGTGATACCATATTATTTTAACTCTTGGAAATAAATTATGTTGAAAATGGGTTTGTGGAGGTTCTTGAGTCTTTTTGAGTCTTAAAGCCCAAGTCCAGTTCCAAGTCCAAGTCACTGACTGTAAAGTCAAAGTATTTTAAATATTTAAGCAACAAAATTTGATTACTCTCCATTACTTTTCAGAATGTCCTTTTTGGAAAATCAAAACAGGCATGGAAAGCTTCATCACCTCATTCAGAAGCTGAAACTTTTTTTCTGTAGATAGATCTGATTCTGATGCAGTAGCCCAGTATAAGTTGGTTTTGGATATGTGAGCACCATACACAGCCTAAGACAAAGTAATCAATAATTTTGATATTGGTTAAAGGTTTTCAGTTTCTGGAACACAACAGTGTGGTGAGCTTAGTTGTTGCTATGCCAACCACAGAGACATCAGAGATTGGAAAAATTTGAAGAGAGAATAAAAAAAACACTGTTTCATCTGAATAATGATGTTAGTAATAATGTTAATAATCCTATATTGTATTTCGATTTCATATTTATAATCTGATTACTGACCTTCTGTTACTATAGCACGAAAGCAGTTACCTTTTTTATATCCTGATTATATAATGCCGTTACATATATTCTGTTAATTTTGGCAGAAGAGGCAACATCATCAGACGCACAGGATGGGCAGCTGTTCAACTCAGCAAGGAAAGGAAAACACAGAGAGTCAGTTCTGTAAAGAGGGACTGATCACAGATTACAGTATTAACAGAGCAGCAGATACAGGTCTAGATCTGACAGGGAAAACTAATTACCAAAGGCTTGACTATACAAGTAAGTTTTTAGCCTAGACTTAAAGACAGAGGCTGTGTCTGAGTCCCAAACATTAACAGGAAGACTATTCCAAAGCTGGGGGGCTTTGTATGAGAAAGCTCTCCCCCTAACGTAACTTTATTCATTCTAGGTACTAATAGTGACCAGCACCTTGTGATCTAAGTAGGCGTGATGGTTCATAGTGGGAGAGAAGTTCACTCAGGTACTGAGGGACGAGTCTGTTTAGAGCTTTGTAAGTCAGTAAGAGAATTTTATAATCAATGTGAAATTTAACTGGTAACCAGTGTAAGGCTGATAAAACTTGGCTGATATGGTTAAACTTTCTGGTTCTTGTAAGAACTCTGGCTGCAGAGTTCTGGACTAGCTGAAGCTTGTTAAGGCTTTTGCTGGGACATCCAGCCAGCAGGGCATTACAGTAGTCTAGCCTTGAAGTAATAAATGCATGAACTAACTTTTCTGCATCCTGTAGAGAGAATGCATTTCTCAATTTAGCAATATTGCAGAGATGCAGGAAGGCTGTTCTAGTAATATTAGTTACATGTGCGTCGAAGGACAGATCAGGGTCTATAATGACACCAAGATTTTTATAGATGAACTTGCAACTGAGAAATTGTTAAGTTTAAGTGTAAAATCTGACAGTTTGTTTCTAGCTGCTTTTGGACCAAGAAGCAGAACCTCTGTTTTATCTGAGTTTAGAAGGAGAAAGTTACTCCACATCCAGTCTTTTATGTCATTTTTTACAGTCCTCAATCTTGCTAAGTTTAATTTCATCATCCAGTTCACTTGATATATATAACTGAGTGTCGTCGGCATAACAGTGGAAATTTATGCCGTGTTTACTGATAATGGTGCCCAGTGGTAGCACATATATTGTGAATAATATAGGTCCTAAAACAGAGCCCTTGTGGAACACCATACTTTACTTTTGCGAGGACAGATGATTCACCATTTACATTTGACTGATAGCAATCAGTAAGGTAAGACCTGTACCAGGAAAGAGCTGTTCCTGTTACCTCTACAAGGTTTTCTAGTCTGTCTAGTAAGATAGAGTGGTCTACTTATTACACTGTTTATATTCCCATCACATACCATATCTTGAAACAGCTCATAGTGGATAATGCTGTCATCTTCAGCCTCCAGAATCTCTCGTTCATTTAATTTATGCTAAAATGGACTTCCATGTTGCCTTGGAGTCCTTTCACTCTTCTACCAGGAAATCCAACATAAACCTCACCTGACATTCATATAGCAGTTCAAAAGGAGAAAACCTGTTGGTGTATTGGGTAACTCTTTGTAGATGAACCACATGTTCGGTAGTTACTGTATCAAGTCTTTGAGATTAACTATGACGATGGCCTTGAGGGTCTGATTGAAGCGTAAGGCCAAGCCCTGTTAAACCAGATCTTTGTTTAGGATGATAGATGGAGCCTTTTTCCATTTGTGTCAAAAGGTAAGAATTACACAGAATTAAGGTATTAACCACCTTCATAGCTCTAAGAATGCTTCAGCTTAATTTGCAGCACAACCAAACATAACCCAAAATGTGGACTACTATTATTTTCTATATTCATTTTATAAAGTCTTACCAAATTTAGCTCCAGCTTTGGTAAACTTGTTTTTAACAGATCTTGACTTGAGGTCTTCTTAGTTTGTTGTTTCTATGGTTTATACTCAGAGTTCCACCCACAATGGTGCTCAGTTCCAGGCTTTAAGACTGCACTCTCTACATATTTTTATACTCTTATTCTAACACACCTGACTCAACTGAGGCAGAGCTTAATAATTCACTGATGAGTTGAAGGAGGTTTGATATACTATGACCACAACACACCCACAGTTGGCAGCACTAAAGTAAGAAGTGAAACCAGCCCCCCACAGCCCACCCAGCTGAACACAATCAAGCAGTTCTAAGCAGTAAACAGTCAGACAGAGAGAGAGAGAGCAGTGGGGTGAAACTCAGATTTGCATGAACAGGCCTGAGTCGTCCTCTTTCTCCCAGAATAGAGCAGCACTTTCGCCAGATGTTCAGCTTAATTCAGCCAAACTCCCTCAAGATCAACACACAGCACTGCACTGAATCTACAGCTGAACTCCCTCTCTAACAACACTGACCATCACCATTCATTACAGTAAAGAACTCACAATGTCCAGAATGAAGCTTTATTTCAGCTCAGCAAAAGCACAGCTACAGCAACAGGACACTGAACAGAGTACAGACAGAAATATCAGCACTGTGTAGAGTTTAAACTCTATTGGAGCTGCATGTGAAAGCAGCTCTATGGTCAGCTCTATCTTGGAGCTGCTAGCCTTCACAGTGGCTCTTTAGGATCGAGACTCGCTGGTCCACGTTGTCATGGGAGACCGTACAGACAAACTCCTCCCCCCTTTCCCAGAGTGCTTTGCTGAGTGTCAGGGTGCTGCTGCGGCTGTACCGGCCACGCTTCTCTTCTTCTACACTGGTCAGAACCCCCTCTTTCACCTCTAAGCTGTCCACTGTCCAGCTCACCTGCGCCCCCTGTGGAGAGTAGCCAGACAGCAGGCAGAGCAGTGAGAAGGATCCCTCAGACAACTGCAGAGAGGAGGGGGGGAGCAGAGACACGGAGGGCTTCACTGTGGGACCAGCTGAAGAGGAAACACACACACAGCATTAAACACACACTCTGCACATTCAACTCCATTTCATTCAGTTTTATCTGTATTGAGCTTTTTCCAATAGACTTTACAAACACAGCACCACACCATGTTTCACCCACAGTGGTGCTCAGTTCCAGGCTTTAAGACTGCACACTCTACATATTTTTATATTCTTATTCTAACACACCTGACTCAACTGAGGCAGAGCTTAATAATTCACTGATGAGTTGAAGGAGGTTTGATACACTATGACACACAACACACCCACAGTTAGCAGCAGCACTAAAGTGAGAAGTGAAACCAGCCCCTCACAGCCCACCCAGCTGAACACAAACAAGCAGTTTTAAGCAGTAAACAGTCAGACAGAGAGAGAGAGCAGTGGGGTGAAACTCAGATTTGCATGAACAGGCCTGAGTCGTCCTCTTTCTCCCAGAATAGAGCAGCACTTTCACCAGATGTTCAGCTTAATTCAGCCAAACTCACTCAAGATCAACACACAGCACTGCACTGAATCTACAGCTGAACTCCCTCTCTAACACACTGACCATCACCATTCATTATAGTAAAATATCTCAGACTGGACAACATTTACAGTGGATCTGGATCTGGATCTGACTTCACTCTGACCATCAATAATGTCCAGACTGAAGATGCAGGAGATTATTACTGTCAGAGTGTACATGTTATCAGTGGTAGTCTTTGGGCAAGACTCCTAACACTACCTTGGCCTACATGTGTAAAATGATGAAACTGTAAGTTGCTTTGGATAAGAGCGTCTGCTAAATGCCATAAATATAAGTGTAGCTGGGTGTTCCCACAGTGTTACTGAGGTGTACAAAAAGCTACCTTTCCCTTGTGAAAAGGAAGTATACTTAAGTGCACTAAAAATCTATTAGAATTTTGTAAGGAATACAAAAAGTATTAGTATTTTTTATTCCATGTACTTTATAAAGATACACAATTTCCTATACTGTTTTTATATTTCTATAAAGTATATTTTTAAGTAATACATTTTAAATTACAATTTAGTGTGTTGTTAGAGAATAAATAAATAATAAATGTACTTTTAACATCCCTGTGATAGACTGGCGACCAGTCCATGGTGTATCCTGCCTTCTGCCCAATGATTGCAGGGATAGGTTCCAGCTCCCCCAGAAGGATAAGTGGCTTAGAAAATGTGTGTGTGCACTTTTAACATACTAAAATATGTTTTAACAAAAGTATATTTCATGATATTTTAATGTCAACTTAAGCATAATATATAAAAAGTATAGTTTAGTATATTTTAGTATATTTTTAAAGTATGCTTTTGTATAATTTTAAAGTACACTTCAGTGAGTGTTTCTAAACATACTAAGGCATACCTGAAAATTATATCTAATTGTCACGTCTACTTAAATATACATTAGGAAATTCCCTAAAATGTTTCCCTTAAAATGCTTTAGTAACGCTTCAGTGAATGTTTATCTTCATATACTTAAGTACACTTCAACAAAAGTACTGTCACATTAACCTAAAATGAATTAATTTCATACCATATTTAGGCAATAAAGTGTACTTTCTTGGTATATCATCTGTAGACTATCTGTATATTTTATAAAAATAAATGTAACATATACTTACTGATTGTTTTTGAAATTAAGTTCTATGCATGTATGTATTGTAGTTTAAATTGTACTTTATCATTCTTTCAACATCATGAAATGTCATAAATTTTAATTTAATAATGTGTGCTTAAAAGTACATAAATAAGCAATCAATATAAAGCTGATGAGTTGACAAAAATTCCCATTCCTATTATTTATTTCCATTTTTTACATAATTTCATGCACAAACATGAATGAAATGTTTAACTGAATGTCTTGCCTTCCTGAAAACAAGCTCCTTCATTTTTTTCACTAGCACAATTTGGGTAAACCAATTCATAGCAAGAATCAAGGCTCAAGACAATCGCCTTGGACGTCTGCTCTGTGGATCCTTTCATGTAGTGTCTTTTCAAGTGGTTTCAAGTGTACTTTTTTAAAGGAACATGAATCCCAATTTCCTAACATATTTACAGCTGTTTAATGTAAAATTAGACCTTTCTAGTTTTCTGTCAGTTTCCCAACAAAGGTGTTTATCATATTTTAACCACCATCATTAAGTTATTTGTCAGTCATCAACGATATCCGATTACATCGCTGTGTTATCCAGGCCTACCTTGAGGTCAACCTACCGTATAGGTCCACTAGGTGTAATTACACACTGTAGGCTGTTGTTGACCACTTTCTACAGACTCATCAATAGACTGTTTCTGACCACAAAACCAGTGTTGGCTAGATATTTTTTGGGTGGTGGGCCATTCAAAACAGCAGTGACACTGACATGGTCATGGTGTCAGCCCCAGGAACACCCCACCATTGGTGTACAGCTAGAGGGTGTAGCCCATCTATTGATGCACAGTTTGTGTGAGCCATCCTTTAGTCTTTCATGAATTTCTGACCACAAAGCTGCTCTTGACTAGATATTTCTCTCAAACTTCTCAACCTAGCAGTTACATCGATGAGTGTAAAACTGCGGCAACACTGCTGTGGCTGATACACTCGTACTAGCTTCACACACTACCATATCAATGTCACTGTTGTGCTGAGAATTATCCACCACCCAAATAATATCTGTTTAGCAATTGTGCTATGGCGGTCCTTTTCCACTAATAAATGCAACTACTGTTGAGCAGGGCAGAATGCATAGGAAGATGTTTTTTTAAATGTTAGGAAAGTCTGATGATATGAGTCACTCATGAAGGCTACAAGCCAGTTACAAAATACTGGTACATACTCTTAGTTGTCTGTTTCCTGTTTTAGTGTTTTTCAGTAATCAGTTCATTATGAATGTTTTGTTATGTATTGTGTACAGTACTATATTGTGAAATCTGAAAGGTATTAAAGATTAATGATTGTACAAATTATCTGCAGATTTTTAAAAATGTGAAAAAATTAAAACCCATTCAGCTATAACCGAAGGTCTTCAGACATTTAAAGGGCTTCTGAGTGAAATGAACACATGCAGGCATGCATTCAAAAATATAATTCATCTTATTAACAGCTTGGTGAAGAATAAAAGGTATTTTTAAGTATTGAGTTTATAAAATGTTGTGAGGTGATAATCTGTGAAAAAAATACACGTGTTGACGCTTGTCTCATGCTATGAAAGATTTCACTTTTTGTACAAGAGGTTGTTGCTTTGAGATTCTTTTCCATTACTTTGTAGTTTGGTAATTCAATTTTAAAAAGATATACAAAACCATTGGGAAATACTGTAAAAATGCTGGCACTTCAGATTCACAGCATTTGACAAAGTGTTTCTAAAATTCTTCTAAAACTTTCATTTCGGTGCACCACTACCCTACTGAGCAATACTTTTTCACATTGTTCAGTGTGTAAGCAACACCTTGTTGCTGCACAGTGTTTTATATCGTGTGTCATGATCAATAATGGCAGAATTAAATGTTTGAAGTAACTTTTTTCCCTATCATCCTATAACGCCCATAAATCATTTCCAGAAACTGTGAGTTCAGTAGTCTTAACTACAAAAATGGTTAGTTGAATTGAAAATAGAAACTTGCTGTTAGCGAACAGATCTCTAATAAAACTACTACTTTAAAATTATTAATTAAAATGCATTGGGCTCATAGACAGAACTGCAGAACTGAATTTTTTTAACAGATCACTTGCTTTACACAGTAGTTTTAGCAGCAGAACAGACTTTAGTCTTTTTTTTTCTTTTGCAGCTGTGAATGTGTGCCTGAGTGTTTGTAATGTAGGGTTTGTTTTAACCTGTATACTCTGTAAACATCTTTTTCTGTGCACCATTACAATTTGGTGAGTGGGGAGGTTTCACATAGTCTTACAAAGGCAATGAGAAAGGAAAAAACTACAGTGCAAAATCTTAATTCTTCATCACTTCCTTCATTACTACTTGAGAATTCATTTTATTTGTTGTGCTGTAGGGTCTAAAACATGCTGAAGGTGAAGAGAGCTTCTTGCATCCTCCCAAAAAGAAAGCTATGGTCAGTGATGAAATAGTATCAGCACTGAAAGGTATGTAAGATGCCATTGTGTGTGTATTATAGGTTTTCCTGACAGTCTGCTTACAAAAGGAATTTATAAAAAATCCCAAATTTTTAAATGGTATCCCTGTTTCCTTGTACCAGATGTGGTGAAAACACTGAAGGAGCTTGTGGCAGCAATGAAGGTGCCTCCTGCCTCACCTGCACTTTAATGCTCTACTTCGTTCAGTGAAAAGTCAGTGCACTAATTGGTATGTATAAATGCAAATGAAAAGCTTGAGAATATGATGAATATGAGAAACAAATTTTTGATGTGTACACTGACTAATCACTTAATCAGATAATCAGTTAGGCCTGTGCCTGGTGACGTTTGAGCAGGGTACCACAGTGACAGCCAAAAATGGCAAAAACTTGTTTATGGCCTCTATAGTATGGTGCATGTTTTGGGACATCCACACACCACAGTGTCAGTTTCAGACTGAAAGACTTAAGACAGTGGGTAAAACAGTAAAATCCTGTTATTCATTAGGCAATACAAATCATTTGCAGACATTGTTTCTCTTAAGCACTACTGTTATGTTAACACATTGGAGCACAGAGGAGTGACATCTATTGTATGTATCCATCATGTCTGTATACAAAGCCAAATAATTATAATCAATCAGTTGTATTTGAATTATAAATATCATGCATTGTATTATCTTTGCTATAAGGTTTGTTGCACTTTTGACATTGTTTCATATGAGGAGGTGAGGAGCGAAGAAGCAGGGGCTTGTTAACCAAAACTAAAAGGCTATATTATTTATTTCATAAGAATAAAAACCTCATGACAAAAACATCACACAGTTTCTTTGTCAATCAGTAGTTATTGTATCAATGTCCACCAGTTACATGAGTGCTGTCCATATGTTGTTATTAGAACACCAGGCTCTTCTCCTCCTCCTGTACATGCTCTCATCACCAGTGAGGGCTCACTGGTGGAGGAGTGTGAAGGACAGGACACTGGAGGAGCAGTCACTGGTAAACAGGATGTGATGTCAGAGGGAGAACACACAGCTCTGTGCTGCAGCTGTGTTCATAGGTTTGACCAGTAAAAACCCACACACACATACTGATACATGGAGAATCACATACAGCATCTCTTGTTGTAAACCCCTCATTTGTGAGAGACTCATAGCAGGTCAGGTGTGTATTCAGATGCTGTAAGACAGAAATCGGGAAAGAATTATTAGACATAAACACACACTTACCACAGTCAGCACTCAGACTCAACACACAAAATCAGGGTAAACACCATCACACACACATACACACACAGTCTATGTGTCGCACACGCACAAAAAAAATATAAATAATCTTTACAGAAAGGAACCTCTCTGTGTGTCTGAAACACACTAAGAAAAATCACATGCTAATTAAGAACAGAGAAGTTTTGGAGTGAATATGTGTATAGAGACAGTACTCTGTAACTCACTGTAGTTTCTCCAGTTTACAGAGTGGATCCACCTGCAGATCAGAGAGCAGCTTCAATTCTGACTCTCCTGGATTATTGCAGTTCAGGTTCAGCTTTTTAATGAGTGAGGGATTTGATTTCAGTGCTAAAACCAGAGCAGCACAGCCTTCCTCTGTAACACTGCAGTTGGACAGTCTGCAGAGAGAAGTACACACATACAGACACACTCATTGTGCAGAATGAAGTAAGCAGTATTATAGAAACTACAGAATAATCTTTATTATTTTATTAAATGTTCAAAAGACTCATGCACAAACACACATGTAGTTGTACACACACAACAGAGAATAGACTCAACAATCAGAAATGTATTTTGGATGAATGATAGTGTCCGTGTGAGAATGAGAACATAAATGTGTGTGTGCATATGTTTGTATGCATGTGCACAAAAGAAAAATCTAAGTAAGATATTGTGAATGTGTTATTGTGAATTTCTTTCCATTATTATAAAAACAAGAACAAATAGTGTAATTGAAGTGAAGCACTGCTCTTATGAAGCATCAAAAACTATTTGACTGTTAATGGTGCCCCCTTGTGGAGAGTTGTAGCCTGATGAATGTGAATGGGTGAGTAAGTCAGTGAGTGAGTATATGTGTGTGAAAGTGTTGTTTGTTGTGTGTGTGTGTGTGTGTGATCTACATTCACAGTGATAAAGTGAATATCTTACTTCAGTATCTCCAGTTTACAGTGTGGATTCTTCAGTCAGGCACAGAGCAGCTTCACTCCTGCATCCTGCAGTTCATTATAATTCAGGTTCAGTTCCCTTAGACCAGAGGAGATTGAGCTGAGAGCTGAGGACAGAGCTGCACAGCTTTTCTCTGTGAGATTACACTCACACAGCCTGGGAGAGAAATAATTATTGATCAGAAACATTGTCATCTCAAACACATTCATTCAGAAGGCATGATAATACATTACACAAACTACAAAACACAACAGCCCTATAAACCTTACCCACTGTTTCTTTTAGACACACACACACACACACACACACACACACACAAACAACAGAGAATTTTAGTGAATGAACAACTGTGTTTGTGGGAATGAGAATATGTGTGTGTGTGTGTGTGTGTGTGTGTGTGTGTGTGTGTGTTTGTGTGTGTACGTGTGTAAGAGATACACAGACAAAAATAAAGTAAGAATTTGAAAATGTGTTTTTAAAAAAACAAACTTCAACAGATCAACATACACCCAAGCCAATGCAAGGTCAGTACAAGGAAACAATGAGCTACGTAACAATAATTTAAAATTAAGATTATGATCTGCATTTAGTGGCCCAATAGCAGAATGAATAAAGGACTTTGAGTAGCAGTATCTCCTAAGGGGCACAATATAACACCAGCCTGAAGGCATTACAGTGAATTCACTAGACTGAACATGGTCAGATTGACTGATAATTCCTTCTGCTTTCTGGGCCACCTGTTCATCCCAAAGAGAGCATAAATCTTTCTGCTGGACTCCAGGTATCTTAGAGCAAACTTTCACAATGCCATTAAGGTTAATCTATGACATTCACGACAACCCATTAAACCAGTGAATGATTGAGAAAGTTAAATAACTTTCAATAAATGATTGAAACAAAATTATATAAGGTAGTATAACAAAAGGAAAAATAAACTTCCACATTAAATTAATTCTCTGTTGTTCCCTCTTGACAACAAACTGTTTGCATCAAACTTGATTTCAGAGTCAAACACTGTTTCTAAATACTTGTATGTGTCAACAGTTTAAACATCCTCACCATGTATAACACTAGTTTTTGGTTTGTTACTATTCTTCTTTAAAATCAATATATAATTCCTTAGGTTATGATAATTTAAGGTTAAGGAAGTCATCTTTACCCCATTTAACAAAGGCAGGTAAGGCACAACCATGATTTGACTCTGAACCCTCAAGAATGCTTATACACTCTATCCAGGGTGAAGAATGTCTAAGTGTGTGTGAGTGAGAGAGAAATAGTGTGTGTGTGTGTGTGTGTCAAAGAGAGATTGTGTATGTGTGTATGATCTACACCCACATTGATAAAGTGATGATCTTACTCCAGTTTCTCCAGTTTACAGTGTGGATTCTCCAGTCCAGGAGAGAGCAGCTTCACTCCTGAATCCTGCAGTTCATTCTTGCTCAGGTTCAGTTCTTTCAGATTGGAAGAGTTTGAACTGAGAGCTGAGGACAGAGCTGCACAGCTTTTCTCTGTGAGATTACACTCACACAGCCTGGGAGAGAAATTATGATAGATCAGAAACACTTTCATCTGAAACACACATTCATTCAGAAGACATGACAATACCCAAGTTACACAAACTACAAAATGCAAAAACCTTTACAACCTTTACCTTTATTTCTTTTATTTCTAGCATACAAAATGCAATGAGATAATGTGTGTATGTCTGTGTTCCTGTGTATGAGAAATACAAAGGCAAGAACTTGAAAAAGTGAGAAATTGAAAAAGTGTTTGTAAAACTCAAACTTTTAAAAAAATACATGCTTGTAGAGACAATAAACACAATAACAAGCCAAATGTTTTTATGTATGTGTGGATGTGAGTGCTTGTGTGTGTGTGTGTGTGTGCATGTATGTGTGTGAGTCTTTGTGTGTATCTGTTGTGTTTGTGTACATGTGGTAGTGTATATTTTTTGTTTGTGTGTGTGTGTGTGTGTGTGTGATCCTCAGTGACAAAGTGAATATCTTACTTCAGTATCTCCAGTTTACAGTGTAGATTCTCCAGTCCAGCAGAGAGCAGCTTCACTCCTGAATCCAGCAGATTATTGTAACTCAGGTCCAGTTCTCTTAGGCCAGAGGAGTGTGAGATGAGAGCTGAAGACACAGCTGCAAAGACTTTCTCTGTGAGATTACGGTCACACAGCCTGGGAGAGAAATGCTGATCGATCAGAAACACTGAAACCTCAAACTCAAATTCATTCAGAAGACATGAGAAATACACAAGTAACACAAGAAAACACAAAACACAACAACCTTTATATCTCAACATTGTTTCTTTTATCCACACACACAACAGAACTTGCAGGTTTATACTAGTGTTGTGATGATACTGAAATTTCCCATTTGTAACAATATTTGATGCCGTTTTTAACCTTTTCCATTTCAGCCATTTTCATCTGAACAATAGAGTAAAGGGATTTGGAATCATCCTTACATGTTCCCAAACATTAAGTTGAAATCTCTGATAGCAGTTAATAATGTTGGTTGTTGTTGTGTGTCGCTTTAATTATATATGTATGTACATATCTATCTATATATATCTATATATATATATATATATAAATTCATAATTATTAGTTGAATCAGTTCAATTAGTAGTAAAAAACTCTAATTGCTTCAAAATAGATAACAATTTCATGTGTATTGCTATGCAGTCTCCCTTGCTTTTTAAATTTGTACAAAATACATTTTATCAACATATAGAAATATCATATCTGAAACTGACTTTTTAAAGGGTAATTCCATTGATTTTCCCAAATTTGTGCATAATTAAATGGTTAAGATGTAATCAAATCCAGTCAGAGTGGTTTGGTGTAAAATGCTCCATTCAAGAGAAACTTATCTTGTCAGAAATGTTCATAGTGGTAGGGATAGGAACCAGATGTCTGAAGAATTTAATGCACCTAAAAGTTACCTTACAGAAAGCTATTACATAATATAGTTACAATACGCCACCTGGTATCTGTGAAATTGTTTTCTGAGTTTTGTGATGAGATTTTGGCTCAAAACTACAACATTTCTAAAGAGAGACAGTATAACTACAACTTAGAAGTACGTAAAGGCAGGCAGTCTTACTTCTCTGACATTATTAATAAGAAAATGAATAATGCCTGCCTCTAATTTACAATCAGTGACAGGCTAACACACCCACCGGCACAGGTAAACCCAGAACACCTTTCTGTGGAGTAATGAATTTGCAACTTAAAGTAAAATCCTAAAGGTCAGAGAAGCTATCACTACTACACCTACTATAAATGCTAGTCAGCATGTACTGCCTCAAAGTAGCAAGATATGTAATATATCCAAATTCTTAGGTAAAATCATTGAGAAAGTTCTCTTCACTCAGTTCAGCACATTCTTAGATTAATACCGTTGTTTTTATGACTTCCAATGAGGTTGCCACTCACATCACATCACAGAGACTGCCCTCATAAAGGTCTTGAATGACATTTGTATGAACAAAGATGTTGGCAAATTATCTGTGCTAGCGCTTCTTGATCATAAAGCTCCATTTGATCATGAATCATAACATTCTCCAAGACAGACTGTAAAACTGGCTAGGACTTCCTAGAACGGTTCTTGGCAGGTTCCAATCATATTTGCAAAATAGGATCAACTTTATTTCCATCAACAATCATGAATCTAAATGGGAGACACTGACCAGTGATGTCCCATTGGATCCATTCTTGAGCCCTTAGTGTTTAAATCTTTTATGTTATCACAGAGCGATATCCTTGAATACAATAAATATTATAGTGTAGAAGAGTTAAGCTGGTCCTTTTATCCCTCCCATATTGGTAATATATTTATTTTACTTGCATAATGATTAGTTGAGCCAGTTCTGTACCCAGTCATTTTACTCTGTAGTAAGTGAGTAATATTTTTAAATTTCTACAAGGTTGCTCACTGCTCATTGCATGGGAAAAAGGTTATACTCCTGTTCTGTGCCTGAGCAAGAGCACCTTCATACCAGCAACTGCAAAACTCCACAAGGAAATCAACCCAGAACCCATTCACCAAGCCCTAATTGTGATGTAGTTTCTTTGCTTTACAAATGCAGTGATGAAGGGGATTTTCATTTGGAGTGCAAGAGATCTCCAAGCCCAACATCTCAGCATGACCTTGGTGTTAAAGAGTTGGGTCCATCAACCCATCAATCTAGTCTGTTAATAGCCCCTAGTACTGTGGTTGATATGGGTGACAAAGCAATTTCAGAGAATCTGCACCAGCCGTTTCAGATAAGAGCAGACTGCACCGGAATGCTGAATCTGGTAAGAAAATGACCGCTATGGGGGGTGGGGGCTGAAGGTCACCTTTTTGTTGGGGCTGAACAGGCACCCAGGAGCCTGGAAAACAGTCTTCTGGCCTCCAACAATACAGTAGAGTTTACAACAGACATGCCTGAAAACATTCATGCACTTTTGCTGCCTCCAGTGAAACAACAGTGAGATGCAGCAACAGCAACTCATTACGCTCTTCCTGAAGTATAAAACCCTCTTTGCAATAAGTGACAGTGATTTAGGGTACCTGTTAACTTCTACCCATAAAATCAACACTGACACAGCTAGGCCGGTTCATCAGCCTGTGAGAAGAACAACTCTTGGGTTCCAAGGTGAAGAGGGAAGCATCTTCAGACTATGCTGGGGGCAGGCATTGTACCCTCATCCTCAGAATGGGCATTACCGGTAGTCCTAGTTCATAAGACGGATGGTTGTGTCTGCTGATGTGTTGACTATTGCCTGATTGGTTGACTATGGACTTATCAGCATCAAAACAAAGGATGCATACCCTCTTCCCAAGATACAAGAGTATATTGATCTCCTTGAAAGAGCAATCTGGGTATTCAGAGATCGCTGTCAATGATCAATGTCATAGTGAGAAGATGGCATTCATTAAGGAGTGTGGCTTCTATGAGTACACTCGCATGTAATTCGTATTGTGGAACATTCCACACACATTTGGATGGGCCATGGAGCAAATGCCAAGCAAATGGACTTCAAAGGGAAACACTACTGATATATCTGGATGACATCACAATTCTTAGGAGAGGAGTTGATGAAAGCCTTGGTCACCTTGTAATTGTCTTCCAGTGTCAAAGTGCTTTGTTAAAATTAAAGCAATCAAAATACCATCTTCTCAAGGAACAGGTACTCTTTCTTGGACACATAGTCAGTGGTGAAGATATCAGACCTAACTCAAGCCTTTGTAAGGATGTGCAAGACCGGCCTTGTGCACGAACTGTCCAAGAACTTCACCTGGGCTTAACTCCTTGGACTGTGCACTTATTTTCACAAATTTGTGCCTAGCTCACACCAGTACAGAAAAGGTATTGTGTGACTAGATGGGAATTATAGGCCATTGTCTCCCACACTCAGTGGTTCTGCCATTACCTTCTTTGTCAAAGGTTTGTGCTCGGCACTAACTGCAACAGCCTCACCTAGTTGTTTGGGACAACTTGCTGGAAGAACTAAGTCAGTACAATTTTAACATTGAGATGAGATGACCGATTTACCTTGTAAAGGCAGCAAGCACTGCCAAAGACTAGACAAACTGTTTGAGAGTTTTGTAGTTGATGTCAACAGTGTTGTTCCTTTGGCATTAAGGAACATTAAACTTGGAGAAGAAGATGCAGACAAGATGACTTGTATGGTTCAAACAGGAGAGAGTGAGAAACACTCTCCACATGAAACTCCATTCTCAAACTGGTAGCAGACCTTGTCCTCTCCATTTTGTACCAATAGAAAGAACTTGGTCTCCCTTCTACAAAGGAGCAAATAGCACTAGAAAGCCTAGCTCTATGGAAAAGCTAGTTGTGTTGGCACCAAGTAGAACTATAGAAATGAGTGCCGTGCTATCTTTGGGAAAGACGTGGGGAACTAAATTCCTCCCTCCTTCTGCTGGTTCCTGCCTCACTGCAGAAATAAATTTTGTCCCAGTTTCCACTCATATGGTATGGGAGAAGATGTCCACTATTCCATACAGAAATGCCAGCACTGTAATGATTGCAAAGCTGCAGGCCCTGCTAAATGTACCAAACTTCAAAATTACCAAGCAGGAACACCTCAAGTTCAAAGGGGGTTGAGGCCTTTGCAGTTCTGAACCAAGGATCTGAAACAACTGCCAAGAAACTGCTATGTGAGTTCACAGCTCATTTCTGTGCCCCATTGGAACTCATTCAATTTGATTAAGGGTGCAATTTTGAAAGCTCCCGTTTTGGGAGTGTGTGTAGGCTCCTGCATGCTTCCAAAATGAAGACAACACCCTATCACCCTGTGTACAGCTGAATGGTTAAACCAAAACTACAGGCATCTTGGAAAGGACCATGTGTAATCTCTGCATGTCATGGCCCTGTACTTTATGAAGTTCAAGGGATCTGACACAGGAAGATTATATACCATGATCACCTCAAGCCTTATGACAGTGAGGTAATACCAGCATGGATCCAATGCTAGAGAAGTCCTACAGCACTGTGCAGTTCCCACAAATATCCGCAAACAACTTGATTCACAACACCAAACTGAACAGCGACCTGCCAGCAGTGACACTGACATGATCTCAGATTCTCAGGAACAAAAACAGCAGATGACACAACCTAAAGAACAAAGGCAAGGGGCAGAAGATCTAAATGATGGACCGACTACAGGACGGGAGAAAATAGTTCAATTGCCAAAAGCAAGGACAGCAAAGCTAGAACAAGGGAACAAAAGACAGTAAATACACTAGAACAGTAAATACACTAAAAGGGCGGGACGTTTATAAGAAGTTTATGAGATACAATACTTAGAAATAGATAGACATAATAAAACAAAAAAAGTTGGACTGTCTATGTTCTAGTTAAATCGTAAAACATTTATAAAGACACCTAAAGTTATGCTCATTAAATTTAGTATAACTCCTAGAGAGCTAGACTGTTCCATATAACAAGTTTTGTCAGTTTTCTGAAGGGACCAAGTACTTAGAATTCTAAAGTTAAGCTAAAGTTGGCTAATGATTACTAGCAATGAGTGTAATTATATCAAAGTCATGAAATTGACATTAGATGCAATCAAAGATTAAAATGATACTTAGGAGTTAGGAAAGTTTCATTCACAGGCACCAAAAATGTTTGAACAATATTGTTCAGGTTAGTCCAAGGGTTATTGTATTGAGTTCCCAGCAGTGTGCAAAATCCCTTGGTATTTGAGGGGTGTCCCATATTGGCTGGCTACTCCAGCGTTGACAGGCTGCTGACTCACTCACCTCAGCCATGCTGATACTAGCTTTAATGGCAACAAAACGTTTGGTTTAAGCATTCTTCTTTGTGAAATTCTCTTTTCTATTTTGTGGTCTTTGACACATTAATTAAGATCTTACATGTCTTTGGTTTAGAAAATGAGCAACAATTAATTCTTTCCACCAGACTCTTTTCAGGTTTACAAATATGTAACAGCCCCTGTTGAAGGACTATGAAGGACCAACTGGGTGAACCAAGCACCACCTTGAGGTAGATTAGTGCTGCATCTCTAATAATAAATCACCAAAATACCAAAAGCAGAAGCTCACCAATTCTGGGTTAAGCAGACTAAGAAGTGACCTTTCACTGAATTTTTATTTGAGCATGTTTTTTACCCGAACAGACAGCATATCTTCATATGTTTACTTTCAGCATTCCCCCCCAGAACTTTGATTTTGAGACATTTAGAGAGTCCAAGTGGTAAGTTAGGGGAGGGGAATTAGGTCCAGGACCCCATGTACTTCTCACTTTGGTTCTCAGGAGTGATACTGTGATTAAATTAACGTGTTTATGCAGCCCTCTGGCCTTCTAAAGCCAAATATTTTATAGCATGGAATATTCACAGTACAAAACACCAACTCAAATTTCTTAGAACTAGTGTAACTACCTGCATGACCATTTACA